>NW_017306947.1:29910-33785 GCF_000935625.1 Nanorana parkeri | reverse complement strand
CCCAGCCTTCCCTGGCTGTTCCACATGCGTCTAGCACGCACCCGAGTCTGCTTTTGGCCGTGTGCCTCCTGCACACACCACTGGCTTGGCTTGACCCTCGTGTGCCTCCAGCACACACCACCAACTTTCCCTTGAGCTCTGGTCTGGGCTCTTAATGAGGTTGCTCTCAGCCACCTGATCCCTGGCAACACCTAACCGCAGGACTGGAGATTTCATCCCACCCAGAACCCTAAGAAATCTCCAGAGATCCAGATCCCAGTTATAATCCAGAAAAAACCGGAGGAAACTGACAGGCCAGCTTCTTCCCTGAAAAACTATTAACTATTTTAGTTCTGGAACCTCTCAGCCCCTCTGGCTGAGAGTCCTGGGTGATTGTGTTGCCAGCATACTCCGTGGCATTGGCAAGCACTGCCACAACATATATATTACACACCTACACATAAACACAGTATATATATATATACACAGTGGTGCCTCGGTTCACAAACCGCTTCTGTTCGCAAACAATTCGGTTCGCGAACAGGAAGTTCGGAAAAATTTTGCTTCCGTTCGCGAACTCCGCTTCGGGTGATGAACACAATCTTCTCTGCTCTGACACATGGCCATGGCTTCCTCTAGTCGAGATTGCGGTCTGATCACATTTTGATTCGGTTCACGACCAAATCGGTTCGCGACCAGAATCGTGGAACAAATTAAGTTCGTGAACCGAGGTACCACTGTATATATTGTATATATAGAGTAGGTGCAGAAACTGGGACATGTAGAGGGCTTTGTGGTCTTCCACTGTCAAAGAACAAATGTAAGTGAAGCTTGGCTAAGGGAAATTCTATGCAGAGAATGAAGCAGCCTGCCATGATGTCATGGGTTTTATATTCAGATGAGAATGTCAAGCTAGACAGAACAGCTTGTTCCATTGCAGACAGACACAAGGCACAGCTGTCATGCTTGGATTTGAGGACTTGGAAAACATGTAATGTTATATCATTTGATTCGCCGCCAAGCTCTGTAGAGGGAGAGTAAAATAAAAGCATAAAAAGAGGAAGTACAAGAAAGGAATCAAAAGGACAAGAGTAAACATACCGAATATAGTATAAAAAAAACCCTCAAAAGACTGGGATGGCAATAAAGGTGCCACATTGTCTGCATTTAATTGGCAAGACAGTAAAAATAAAAAAATGAGATCACTAGCAAGGGTACAGGAAGAATATCAATGGGAAAAGGAGAGGGTTTAAAACTGCTAATTTTACCCAATTACCCCCCTGAAGGACTCTGGTTTGAAGGTAAGTATTGCAGCCTATGCTTTTTTTAATTTTAAGCTGCTGTTGCGACAACATTTTATTCAAAAACATTAACATCAACTCTTTAACGTAGATGTTAACCCTAACACAAAATGTATGTCCAGCTCAATCTATTTTTTAGCTTTAAAGGAGAACTATGAGGTGAGTGCTTTCACTTCCAGCCAAAAAATTGTTTACGTTTTGGACAGCATAGGGAAGGGAACAACTTCCTGTAATGTACAGTACCAGACCAGGAAGAAGAGGCAGGCTCTCCTTGTCTGCATGTTTAACAACTTCCTGTAATGTACAGGAGGTACTGTACTACGAACCAGACCCACTCCTCGTCTGCACGTCTAACAACGTCCTGTAACTCAGGGACTGCTTGTATTTAAAAAATGTGTAAACAAGGACGAATTTCTTCCTTTTTCCTGGGACAAATGTCTTATGCCTAACCCACTCCATCCACAATGGCAGCGGCATCACTGGTAATACCCGCCGGGGGTGACACCAGTGCACCACCAGGTCCTGACTCCTGACGTCAGACAAACACAGGAAAACTGCAGGGTCCTGTTCCTCCTGTATGCAGGGCCGGCATCAGCTTGGAAGACTCCCCTCCTCCGTTCCTTTGCGGCGTGGGCGGGCAGTGGATAGCAGCTGAGCTGTGTGGGGCTGCGGCAGGTGTGGGGGGAATCAGAGCAGATCAGGATCAGTCAGTCTGCACATGGCACAGCCATGGTGCGATTGCACCCGCCTGTAAAGCCCTGGTGGGACCCGCAGGCAGCCCTGGTGAGACCACACAGCCTTGATGACACCGCAAAGCCCTGGTGAGACCTGCACACAGACCTGCTGACATCGCACAGCCATGGTGAGACCACACAGCCATGGTGAGACAGCGCAGCCATGGTGAGACCTGCATGCTGCCCTGGTGAAAACGCACAGCCCTTGTGACACCGTACAGCCATGGTGAGACCACACACAGCCCTGGTTAGATCCGCACACAGCCCTGATGATACCGCACAGCCATGGTGAGACCACACAGCCATGTTGAGACCGCACAGCCCTGGGTAGACGCTGCAGAGCCTCCTTAAACCTGGACCTGCTGGACCTCAAGCTAGACCCAGGTGTTAAATATGTTGTTTGCTATTCCACTGTTGAAAACGTATATTTAGTATTGGTGGGTCTTTATGTCCCTCCACCCGCGGATGTTGTTGTTCTCCATTCCCTGATTCCTGTGCTTGCGGCCTATTCAACGGACTTCATTGTCATAGCGGGTGATTTTAATATGACACCGAATTCTATCCCGTTACATGCTTCACCCCACTTTGTACACTCCTTAGATCTGTACGGATGGGCTGCTGCACATTTTGGACAAGAAGGGTCAGTCCTGACACTTATCTTGAACAGGAACTCAGGGGTACGATAGGTCCTGGGCAAAGTAAATAGTTGGGTAAGTCTATGAGATGTGGACAGAGAAATCGAGAGAACAGCCCTCACAGCACCCATCCAGTCGTCATCTGTAATAGGGCCTAGGTCACTCAAAGAGGATTGTAATATCGAGTTGGTTAATAAGCAAATATATAGATAAGAAATAATACTTCTTATAATGTATTTTTTTGGTGTTATTGGTTTTGGTTGTTTATGTACAGTATATAAAACGTATTATATTGTTAAAAGCATATGTCAGAGGCTACCTCATAACTTCCTGAAGAAGCTTTGGCAAAAATTAGTTGAATCTGGACTCACTGCACATTCAAAGCATGAACATTACATAGTTACATAGTATTTGAGGTTGAATAAAGACATTTCAGCTGGGCAGAGCCAGACATAATTGTCGGGATCCGCTTCAGCTGCGGCGTCTCAGTATACCGCGAGCTGTAGCTCGCGTTATACTGAGCTCAGGGTGACGGTAGGACGCTAGTTTGTGTCCTCCCGTTACCCTAAGGAGAACTACGGGGAAAAGCCCTAACCCCATAGTTCTCCTTTAAATACAGTTTCAAAGGGTTCGAATACCTGTTATTTTTTTCTGCAATCCAAGACTCCAGTAGAAAGATTTACCCTCACTTCCTGTTTCTCATGCAATGGTATTAGGATCTCATTCTAGGAGTACCCGTACCCCTGTATATTACGGTCCCTTAAGAAATCGTCCAAAAGATATTATGATTATACCAAAATGAAATATTGCTAAGTGCTTGTGGGATCAACTCTTTTATATGAAACCATGATTTAATTTTATTATATTATATGCTTTTAACTATATGTATTTTTAAAATAAAAATTGTCTTAACAACCCCCAATTAAAAAGGGTAATATGTACTTAGATGTGTCCCGTTGAATCCTTGTGTGACACCCCATTGAATCTGTCTGTTGTTGTTTAATAATTAGGGGTGTGGTGGGCCTGATTTCTTTGGTGGTTCATAATATACTGTTTACAACCTGTGGATATTGTATGCTTATTATGTCCCCAATCATGAATGAACAGTAAGTGATGTAGAGCACTTCCTGTACATTCATAATTGGGGATACAGTAAACATACTATGTCCTCAATTATTTACAAGCACTAATCGCTGCCTGCTGTCAGAGGAGGCTGAGCTGGATCT
>NW_017306947.1:0-29866 GCF_000935625.1 Nanorana parkeri | reverse complement strand
AGGAAAATGTCACTTTCGGCATTTAGCCGAAAGTGCCATTTTCGGCCGGCGCCCCCCCTTCACTTTTCGCCCGGGGCCCGCGCCCCTGCTGCCCCCCCGGTTGTTACGCCACTGAATGGTTTTACAAAGGAAAAATCTACACAAGGGACACAGGCAGCAATAAAAAGCTGACACGGGCTTCATTCTCTCCCTACTCTATTACACTATTCTAAAATATGTTTCGGTCTTTGGTTTGGTTGGAGATTTTACCTTATTTTCTGTCTGGAAAGATTGTTGTCAGAAGAACAGAAAGTAAAGAAAAATCTCTCCAATGGAGTCCATGATAGCAGCAAAACCTGACAATGGTTTTAACTTCTTCCCGCTATCCATAACTAAAAAACAAAAGGTTTTGCTTCACATATAATTTAATTACATTTAGTTTGCTAAATGTACTGTGTATCATAAAAAAAATTACATTAGTGATGATCATTTGCAGCTTCTTTACAGTTGCTTCCTGTCTACTTACATGCACTGATGGTTGCATCTCATTTCTCAGGTCCAGTTTCCTATATCCTGCTTGCTCTCCATCCTGATCTGTCACAGGAGGCTGAGCGGGGTGGTGCGGGAGGAGAGCTCCTGACAGTTTCTCTCCTCCCAGCTGAATGCTGTCCTGTGTCAGAGGGGACACAGAGCAGTGTCCAGCGAGGAGGAGAGAAACTAGAGATGCACTAGAATTTTGGCCCAAAAATTGTACTTTCGTAGTTTTACCCAAAGTACCATTTTCGGCAGATATGTTTTGACAGCCGAAATTTCTCTGCATCCCTAGTTACAATATTAATATTGAGTTAATAAATAACACATTTGTAACCTTAACATTTTTGCAAAACAGTAAAAAAAAGAGAAGGAACGCAGAATTCCGCAATCTCTTTTTTTACACAGCCCCAACTCTCTAGCGGCTTCATTCGGTGTTTGTTCTGCAAAGGGAAAGTCCTGACTGCTCCGCCCTCTCCCACCTGTCACTGGAGCTCTCTCCGCATGGGCCCGCATGGCCTTCTGACAGTGGTTCTCTCCTCCCCACTGGGTGCCTGCTGCAACAGTCTGTTTCCCCTTCGATCCCCGCTGTCTCTGTCAAGACAGGCGGGGGAGAGCAGCGCAGATCGGAGGAGACACAGGCTGCAGCATGCAGCTGGCTCCCAGCGGGGAGGAGAGAGATGCAGAGCAGCGGGAGCAGAGGCTCTGCATCGGCTGATTTTGAATGGATAACTGTCATCAGCAGCTTGTCAGCCACTGATTACAGCTATTCATTTACAGGGGATCGTCAGGGGTCATTGAAGCGACCAAGAGCTTATAGAAGGCTGAATGCCATTGACATAAGGCATACTGAGCTGGCCAGCAGGAAATGGTTTTGTTCTGCTGTATGCCCTACATCGTTGGCAGGGAAAGGGTTTATTCAAGCCACTTTGTTTACAAGTGTCTGTGAGTTGTACAGTTACTTATATCGCACCTGATTATTCACAGATGTCTGTGAAACCTTAATACTTCCACTTAATCAGAGAACTGCAAATAATAGAAAAAATAAATAAATAAATAAAATGGAAGGGGCGGGGATAGTGTTTACATCATGAACTAAATATGGCCAGGTGGCCATTTTTGGGCAATCATATCACCACTATCCCTTCAGCCTTGATGACATGGGCATAGATTCCCAGCCACGCAAGTTAATGAGTAAGGTGATGTCAGTGATTGCACTTGGCGCTTCCTTAGTAACCAGTGACAGCAAGGAGCTGTCATATACATGTGAAACTCGAATAATTAGAATATCGTGCAAAAGTTCATTTATTTCCCTAATGCAACTTAAAAGGTGAAACTAATATATGAGATAGACTCAGTGCATGCAAAGCAAGATAGTTCAAGTGGGAGGATGCTAGTTTGTGTCCTCCCGTTACCCCAAGGAGAACTATGGGGAAAAACACTGACCCCATAGTTCTCCTTTAAAGCAAATCTTGCAGTGCAAACAAGGTCCGCTTATTTTCTGAAAGCCCCCTCCTCCATGCAAAAAATTCTGCACTGAAATAAAAAAAACCTGAGTTTTTTTATTTATACTGTGATGTTTGGGGAATATTGGAATATTGCCCAATGGTGAGTGCTTATGGACCAGTCTTGAAGCCAAATTGAACATAAACAAGACAGTCTTTATTCCTCTTCAATATAAATGAAACATACTGTTTTCATGAGCTGTAAGCCATAATCATCACAATTATGACAAATCACGGCTTGAACTATCTTGCTTTGCATGTAATGAGTCTATCTCATATATTAGTTTCACCTTTTAAGTTGCATTAGTGAAATAAATGAACTTTTGCACGATATTCTAATTATTCGAGTTTCACCTGTAGCTCAACATCCAAACATGAGTAGGTTAGTAGATTTGGAAGCCTAAAGATACCCTGTTTGTATCATGCCTGTACAACTTTGCTGGGCCGAGCTTGGAGCAACTTGGCAGAGAGCCAGGACCTTGTCCACGTGAGGGTGACAGTGGGAAGGAATGGCTGTAGAGGACGTAGATGGTCTGTTATGCCACTATTTTGTGGGAGACCAGCCTACTGCAAACAGGAACTTGTCTCATCAAGGCCATCATGCAGATCATCAAGCTGGAAGTGGTTAGCAACTGCAAATGCATGACTGACGTTATCTACTGTGCATTCATGGGCACATTATCGCCATATTGTGACCTTCAGTTCTAACTGCCCATACGTTCAAATAAAGGTTTGTCATTCTACTGCCTTATAATGCAGCGCATGGAGGGCTGACAGAGACACTAGGGGACATTTATCAATTCTGTCGCAAGGCAAACAGGGGTAGTGAGACAATTTGTGAGTCAGATTTATTATAATGTTATAGCACAAATTCCTTCCTCTGCAGCAATAAAGTAGCACTGTGACAGAATAAATCATGACCATGACCAACTCTTAATTATGCTTAGAATTAACATATGTTGCATCATCAGTTTTGAAACTATGCAAACTGTAACATGTGTTACACACATTACACATAATATTACTTACTGCCACATTTAGGTATATTACTAGACACTTGTGCACTTTATTTATACAGAGTTGTGGCATAAATTTTTTTTATGAGATCCAGATTTCATCTTAAGTGGGAGGATTACTCCCTTTATCAAGGGTTGTTATACTGCGATGTCTGAGGCTGATTACACAGATTATATCATACACCGCAGGGTTTTAGGTATTATGGCTGTTTCTAATTGATATTATCTTTTGTATGTGTACTTACTTAAATGTCCTTATGTTGGTTTAGTTGTTTTTCCTGATGTTGGATTAGATGGTTAATTCTGAATTTATAGCATTGTGGTTAGCACGCATGTGATTTGTCCTTCTGTGCCAGATGAACATGTAGCTGTCCTGGAGGAGGGACCTCACTGGAGAAAGAACAGTATGTATGCTGGAGGTGGGATCTCACTGGAGAAAGAACAGTATGTGTGCTGGAGGTGGGATCTCACTTGAGAAAGAACAGTATTTAAGCTGGAGGTGGGATCTCACTTGAGAAAGAACAGTATGTGTGCTGTAGGTGGGATCTCACTGGAGAAATACCAGTGCGTGTGCTCGAAATTGGATCTCACTATGAAAAGAACAGTGTGTGTTGCAAATGGGATCTCAGTGATACTGTATGCTTTGTTTAGATAATTTCTACACTGGATTACCCCTGTGACAAAGTGAAACTGGTATTATAAAAGGATATGATTATACTCCTGCTGTTAGATATAGTGCGATGCTGTAGAGATATCTACTGTTGATCCATGATATAATGTTACTTCTGGGTGATATACTGTACTTTTGTTATGTAATATATTTATCTGCTTATGTGTGTCTTATAGTGATGAGCAAAGTTGAGAACTTTTATTTCTCTAAAATTTCTGTGAAAATCAGGAGATTTCGGTAAAATTTCACCATGTTGGTGAAAATGCATTGGAGTCAGTGTAGGAGGCAAAATTAAGGTGTTTTTTCAGATGTGCAGTCTGTATTAAATGGCTTCTGGGGTTATGGAAGATCCTTTAACCATCTTAAACTTCTTCTTGTTTCGAAAAATGCCCCCGTATTAGTTTAAAAGAGTAGAGGGTAGAACTTTTTTTTTCAAGCATCTTTTGTCTATGCACTGCAATCACTGCAATTAGTGTTCATTCACTGGTAGCAAAATTTCACCTTTCACAGTTTTGCAGCACAATCAGTTTCAGGGAAATCACTCCACAACTAATCACTATGTATAACAGAAGTAAAGTGTTGTATCAGCACAGTCTGATGATACCTTCCTGCAAGTGACAGACAGCACGTTGTGTATTTTGTTCTGGGAACTGTAGCACTAATCCCAATGGGAAAGATGGATAGCAACCCCCACATCTTAGTACCGTGAACATGTTCCTATAAGCAGTGATGAGCATATTTTCCTATCTGTCCCATGTGTCACTGAGCGGTCACTGTGTGGGTGTGGGGGAAGGGAGTGAGGATGACTCTTCTTGCAGATATAGATTGTTGGAATGAAAATAGGCTCTCAGAGGACTATATAAAGGCAGAGCAATGTGTAAGCAGGACTCAAAGGAAACAGAGCAATCACAATCACTGTAATCTGTTAACAAATACCTAATTCAAGATGAAACCAGAAAAATATGAAGCCCATAGCTCATTGACTGATCTAAGCTGTGAGGTGAAAGAAGCAAACAAAGATCGCAGGGAGCATTATTCTGCAGAATGGCTGGATACATCCGTTTTCACCAGACCAGAGGAGAGGTGAGATACAACTTGCAATACCTATAGGAGACAGCCAAATGGCCTTTTATACCTTTGCATTGCTTTCTACACACTGCTTTGCAATTTTTACTAAATGGGTTACTTTAGATGGTTTTCTTCTGTGCTTTTTAATGTTGACTTAGGCCTTGTACACACCAAGCGCGTTCCAGGAGCAGAGCAGAGCAGTTACAGACCAGATCAAAACTGCGTCCAATGTATTCCAATGGTATTTTGGGCTCTAGTTCACACCGCAGCGTTCAGTTCCAGAGCATGTAAAAAAAACTGCAGCAAGCCCTATTTTACCTGCTCTGGAATGCATGCAAACACATCAAAAACGCATGCAAATGCCCTGGAACGCACAAAAAGCCCATTCTAAACCAAAAAACGCAGCACAACCAAATGCACTGCGTGTGCAGAAACTCATGCAGATCTGGTCTGCATTTGGTGTGAACAAGCCCTTAGAGCACCCACAATAGCGGTTTGATGCTGCTGCTTTCACAATACAGTAGCTCTTCTGTGGATTGTCTGGTTGGGTGAGAGAAAAGCAGTGTGGTGTATACTAGGGCAGTAGATAAAATGAATTATATTTAGACATATACTAGGGATGTTCAGATACCAAGTACCGTACTCGGTACAAGTACATGTACAGATACTTTTCCAGCTCCAAGACAAGACTAGAGAAAAATTCAAAAGGTAGGAGGCAGCTGTCATTTTTAAGGAGCATACAGAGCTCCTGGGATTTGTACATCCCATTTTAATGCATTATTTTTTTTTGCACCAATACCATTTTACCAAGTACAAGTACTAACACTTGTCCAAGTACTCACAGATACAAGTACTGATTCATTTTTGTTTATTGTCATGTGACAGTTTTTCTAATACAATACAGACTAATGATTTCAGGACAGTGGTAGAGGACCAGAGCTAGGTCCCAGCTGCAACTGCTGCGATCCTGGTAGTTCTTGTGAAAATGCCAAGTATCGGCACTGATATCTGAACTGGTATCTGGACATCCCTAACATTTACATATAATTAAATATTAGAGAAGTAAATATAGATAGAGTCAAAGCAACCTTTGTTCATTTGTGTGCATCGTGGGACCTAAAGTTATGTTTTGGAACTAATGTTGACATTTCGCTATAAGTCATATTAAACCTATTATAAACCATAACCAGCAGCCAGGAAGCATTAAATTGCCGTCTGGAGACGGCAACCCGCTAATGCAGCAGTGCCGTCCGTCCGTTTTTTTACTACGGGCGGACGGCAAGAGGTTAAAGATGATGGAAATAGAAGAAAGGTCAAGGCCATAAATAGATCACAAATTAAATAATAAAAAAAGGATATGTATGCTTCTAGTAGCATAGTTTTTTAAACCAATGAATAATGTGTAAGTAATTAGTAGGTAAGGATGAAGGATGATAAGGGTGAAAGGAGTATTATTTAAAGGACTAGTAAATATAAAAGGCAAGGAGGTTACAGGTGGAATTAGGATTTATTGTTAGAGATCCCATATGTGTGTAAAGACTGAGATATTTGGCACTGTATTTTGATTATGTATTGTAGTTATTAACTATATGAGGCTAAATCGGCTTACCAGAAGTTGACTTTAATGGAATGAGTGTGATCTTTGGGCATGAAGGCTGTTTGTAAATATAGTGAAGGATTTAATATGGTAATCTGCTATATGTATACAGTGGATTTATATTAGTTCCTCCTTTAAAAACTGTTGTTGAGCTGTGAATTGTTTTTTCTGCCCCATGGGTGATTCATTTACAGAAAAAAAAAAGCAGATATCCTTATATTGACTGTCTACAGTATAAAAGCCTTCCTACCTTGGAGGGTACTGTTATATCTGGCTCAGAGCATAGTTAAATTGCCCTTAAACATAAGATTATCATTGCCCAGTCCATTTGGATAGTGTTGGATTAGAGAATTATATATCTACATATCTCCACATATCTCACTGCTGTCCCTTCTCTGCGAAAAGGTCAAGCTGATTCTCCTTGCTCAATGCTATTGTTTTTCATAAGGTAAGCCAGCACTGAGGACATCATCTTTCTTCTCAATACGTACATTCTTGCATGCTTGGCCAATCAAAATAGGGATGCTGATGAAAAAATCATTGATCTTAAAAAACTCTTGAATATATAAGGTTTACTCATCCATCCCTAATCTGTAAGCCATGCCCAGCTTTAATAATTTTGAAATGCCCATCCCATACATTTCTAATAACAGTCTGTTACAGCTAAGCAGCAACCATTTTCATTAAGTAATAAACATATACTAGCAGTTCTGATTTAACTATAATAATTATAGGATTCTGAATTAACTATCAGCCTTATATACAGACTTCACATGCATTTTTTCATTTTTCTTTGCATTTGTAATACTGTAGTTTTTGCCCTCTGTGTCCTGAGCAGCTGTCCAAGCTTCCTCAGCAGTTAAAATCCTAAACTAGCTAGGTTAAATCTAAAAGTGGGAAAGGATGATTCTAGTTATACATCTTCACCGTTTATTCTGATAGCAAGGTTTGCTTTTATATTCTGCCTTACAGATGCACTGCCCGTGATGCTAATGTCCAGAGGAAGGAAAGCTTCTCACAACAGGGTCAGACACATTTCCTGGTCCAGCGTTCTCCAGCCCAGATCATGAAAATGGGCCGCCTAGGTCACCACTTTACCCAGTACCAGTTGCCATTTCAGCAAATGCTGCCCTTGCCCATCTTCAAGCCAGCTGATCTCACCTTCAAGATGGACCGCATGGGAACACCACCTCAGCTGCGCAGCATGATTGAATTTGAGAGGGCTCTCTCAAACCCTGGAAGCGATGGTATATGCCAGAACAAAACCCCAGTATCACAGATCACCAAAGAGCTTCCTCCACTGATGCAGCCAGCACGCATGGAGTTTGCCAAGCCTGGACTGGCAGAGTCTTTCTGCAGGTCTGTGTCACAGGAGGCTCAAAGAGGTTAGAGCTATGATGGAATGTGACGGCAAAGTTACCAGCTCACCTACTGAATGTTTTTTTCCTAGAAAGGCCGAATTAGAATGCAGTGTGTCTGCATATTGTTTGCACTAGTATGTTACTGAGGTGATGCCAAACAGCCATGCATCCATTAGTAAATTAATGGAAAGTGTAACTGAAAAGTACATTTTAGTTTGTGACAGAAATTTGATCAGATGATTATATCTGTGTGTATATAAAAGCATTATATACATTTTAAACTGTGGTGAATCTTAAACCACCCCATAATTGTTTCCTGAATCATTTAAAAACACACATTAAACAGTCTACGCAAAACACATTTAATTCCAAACTCATGATAGATATTAAAATGGACCTTCCTGGATCGGAGCTGGACATATTATGCAGTTGTCCTATGTGCTGAAGGTCCATGAAAGGTGTTTTTGTTACTGTAAATAAAAGATTAGTTAGCATTTTGAGAGGCTGAAAAATTTCATGTTTTCAAGATGTGTATGATAAGATGCACTTATGATAAATTGGGACTAACACACCCATTTTGATGCAAGTGTTTTATCAAGGACCCTGGTAAAAGTCACTGAATAAAGACAAGGGTATGCTGGAAATAGTTTAGAGGGGGCACTTAAATAGGAACCAATCCAAGATTCCATGGTGGCACACATTAGGCCGTCCTTTCATCCCTTCACTGACAGAGCAGCTACAATATGCTGTCTGTTGCTGCTCTTAAATTTCAGTAAAGAAGCTATAGCTATAAGGACAGTACTGTAAGTTAGAAGGTAACAAATGGAAAGTTATGAGGACTTTGGGATGCAGTCCTGGATGCTAGGGCTGAAATGATTCAATGACCAACTATGACAAATTTATCACAGAGATGGAAGCTACTACTTAGAGATAGTTCTGGCCTTCTAGAGGTTAAATGTATTCCAAATAATATAGACAGTTTGTTGCTTTGGATAACATATATTTTGCACAGTTTTATATGTAGATTTTAAAATATTTTATTTTTTTTAGATGTAATAAAATGAATTCATATATGTGTGTATGTCTCTTCTTATCATAAAGAAGTATAATATGCAAAATGCAATAAAACTGTTTTGCTGGGTGTAAGAGCCCATGTGTTGAAATTGATCCTTGATAATCCTTACACTGCCAGATTTAATAAGTAAGCTTGTAATTACTGCAGGTACTGTACTGTCTGGATTTAAGATTTGCCTGTGAAGTAGAGTTCCTGGGAGTTTCACTACCAAAGTTTGGGGTGCTGCCTATACTATATAATTAAAAGTATTTAATATTATTCTAAATTACATTTATAGACGATATAATTAATTGTGGAAGTAGTGTCAAGATGGCTCAGTGGAGGACCAGACGATCCTCCAGTCAACTCTGATCCTTTACTGGGCCCCCATTCTTTCCCAGGGGTGTAGAAGACCCAGACACCTGTTGCATGAGTAACACCCTCCAGTGTGCGAGTCGACGAGAGGTCTGGCAGAAAGAGCAGTTGGCCAGGGTCATGAAGCGTCACACCAGGTAATGACCAAGTAACACAAGTGATGGGATCTTCCTTCTCTTTCTCCCACCGACACCCAATGTAAGGGGCAGTGCATTATGTACTCCGGACCCCAACAATCTATACATATATTATGTTGTACACTACATACCCTTAACCCACACGCTCTTTCTGCTATGTTACATGTTTCATACTCTGCACGCTACGTTGCACGGTACATACTCTTCACCCTGCACTCTATATGTTTTGGTGTACATTACATATTCAGCCAACTCTAAAAAGCTTCCTCACTATCGTGGATATTGGGACATGTTGTACAAATGGACAATGTATGTAGTGTTGACACAATGCATAAAGCCTACAACAGTCACCAAATAGGTAAAAAGTAAAATCTGCTTAATTACAAAATTCTATCAAATATACAGGATAACATGCACAAGCAGACACAATATTAACATGTACTTAATAAAGAACTCCAGGACTTTTTGTTGGAACTTCTTGCACAGCTTCACAGAGAAACACAAGCACACAGTCTGATATGCATGCTGCGCATGGCTTGAGAAACACAGGAAGGAAGCCGCAGCTTTAGTCTCTACCTTTTTCAATAGAATCTACCATAGATATATAACAGAACTTATAAACACTGCCATCTGGTGACTGAAATTGTATACTGCAGAAGCTGTTGCTATAAACACAGTAATGTGTATTCTTACACCCCCACTCAACAACTACTCCTTATGTCAATCCCATTCTGGATCCGATTGCACGCTTATCATGTGGTAGCTCTGAAAATGTAATCTCTTCATCAGCAGCTCTGATCCACTTTTGTTTCTCATGGGTTGAAAGTCTTTGCATCTCATCCCATAAATCTGGCTCTGGCATTAATGCTTCACAAGCAACATAAGATACACGCTTTGCAGGGATGCCTTTGTTGCTTCTTATGGACTTCCTGACTGAAGACTCTTCTCTTCTTCTTTTTCAGAATTTGTATTGTCTGTGTTCATTTCTATTTCTGTGTCACTCTGTCCCTTGTCTTTGTGTGACATTGATGTGGATTTTCCCTCAGTTTCAGGCATTTGTGTCAGTGCTTGAAATTTTGAACACACTGAGGTTTCATCAACAATAACACTTCTGCTAACAGTTACCTTGTTTGTGTCTTGGTGCAGGATTCTGTATCCCTTTTGACATTCACTGTATCCCACAAGCATCCCATTTTGTAAGTTTTTCCTGTTTCCTTTGCAAATTTTTTATATGCTTTAAGTCCGGTGCTTTTCCATTCCATAGTTCATATGGTGTTTTCTCAGTTGATTTACCTGGTAGCCGGTTCTGGATATAGCATGCAGTCATAATTGCCTCTCCACAGTATGTGGTAGGCAGGTCTGCATCAATCAGCATGCTCCTCCCGCTCTCACATAGAGTACGGTTCATTCTCTCTGCAACCCCGTTTTGCTCTGGGTGGTATGGCACTGTAGTTTGAAACATTATCCCATGCTTTCTGAGAATAGTCTGTGTGTTGCCACTTGTATATTGTCTGTATATTGTACACTTCCATTGTCTGTCCGCAAGGTATTAGGCATTTTACTAAATTTGTTACTTACTTGAGCCATAAACTGTAAACAAGTTTCTCTGGTACTTCACTTTTGTTGTCTAGCAGGTACAATGTAGTATATTTGGAGTAATCATCAATAAAAGTGAGATAATGGGGGTGATTTACTAACCTAAACACACGCACGCACCATGTGCGTGTGATTTTCACACAGCAAAACGTATTTATCAACCAAAAAGTCTCTAAAAGCATATTTCCACTAATGCCATATAGGGAAAAATCATGCACATGATGCATATATAATGCTGCTTCACAGTTTAGACAAAAATGGTTAGCTCATGCATTTACATTCCTGCATTCATCAACGCAAGCAACACAACATAGAGCTAATTTACACAACATCACCTTGCAATTCATGCTTGGCTTTGCACAACACACCTGCTGGGTGTGTACACACTACAAAGGTGTTTAGATTCCACCCATAGATCATGCTGGGAGGGAACACACTACAGAGGTGTATACATGTTCGTGGTGTGTTTTATAAGGTTAGTAAATCAACCCCAATATCTTTTCTTTCCTGGAGTAAATTTTTCCATTGGACCACATAGATCTGAATTATTAAATCCAGAGGTTTTTTGAGCTCTGCTGTTGCTCTGCTTTGGAAAAGCCTTTCTTGTCATTTTTCCTTTAATGCAGCTGGTACATTTCATGGTTTGATCACATTTCTGTGACCAAGACGTCTGTGCCAAGTGTGGATGCAGTTTAAATGTTTCTCCTCTTTGGCAGTATTAACCATTTCACTGCAGTTCAGCTGATACAGTTCATCTGTGATTTTAGCCTTTGCCAACAAGGTATCACCTCTTGTGATAGCACAATTGTCAACCTCAAAAGTCACTACATTTCCTTGTTTTGTGAGCTTCTTTATTGACAAAAGATGGGTTTCGAGAGCAGGCACATTAAAAAAAAAAAAAACATTTTTAACAGGTATTTTTCTGGTGACACTCTGGGATATCGGGCAATAAAGAAAACTGTCTCCTATTCCTGCTGTTTCCATTATTTGTCCATTAGCGGTTGTAATTTTCTCTGTTTTACTCTGGTGAAGATTATTGAAGAAATTTCTGTCTTTTGTCATGTGACTCGTAGCTCCTGAATCAAAACACTATGCTTGCAAAGATGTGGTGCAGCATTTGATTATCTGAAGTTTTGGTCTGTTTCTTCCTTTACGCTTTTGATCCTTTGTGGTTTATTTTGTTTTTGCATTCTAGCTTTCTAGATTCTGCAGTCTGCCTTGTTTCTTACACACAAAACATTCACGTGTTTCTGGTTGCATCTTCCATCTTTAGTGCAGACTCCGCACTGGAAACACTGTCACTATTGATCCTTTCTGTTTTATGCTTGTATTCATCCACAAGCTTGCCTTTTAACATATTCTAATGTCAGTTTATCATCTGGACGTGCATCAAGTGCTGTAACATGTGTTTCATAACTTTCAGGCAAACCACTCAGTAATAGTGCTCCAACATGAAAGTCTTTTATTTCTTCTCCTGCTTTGTACAGGGGCAGGATGATGTCTCTATCTCTGGAGTCTATACCCCTTTGAATACAAGAAAGTATTTTGCTCGCTTTAGAAACTGTGGCTTGACATTGCATGCTATTATTGAATCTATGGTCTACCAGAACACCCAGATCTTTCTCCATCACTGACTCCCCCAAACATACTCCCCCTAGAGTACATGGTACATGCATGGTTTTAGTCCCCAAGTGCATAACTTTACATTTATCAACATTAAACCTAATTTTACAAATAGATGCCCAATCACACAGTGCATTCAGATCTGCTTGTAAGTTTGAAACATCCTGTAAGTACTGTATTCTACTAAATAACTTGGTATCATCTGCAAACACAGAAATAGTATTTTTAATCCCCAACTCTATATCATTTATAAAAAGATTAAACAGTAAGGGGCCCAACACTAAACCTTGGGGGACACCACTAACAACTTCAGACCATTCAGAGTATGAATCATTGAGTATGAATCATTGATCAATACTCATACAGACTTTAAGCTAGTTTTCTATCTGATTACAGATTGAATACTCTATACCTACTGACCTTAACTTATACATTAGCCGCCTGTGGGGAACTGTGTCAAATGATTTTGCAAAGTTCAAGTATACTAAATCCACAGCCATTCTTCTGTCCAATTTATTACTCACTTCCTCATAAAAAGAAAGTAGATTTGTTTGACAACTTCTGTCATTTGTGAATCCGTGCTGACTATCGCTTATGATATTATTTTCAAGCAAAAACAATTGCATGTCATCCTTGATCAAACTTTCAAGTATCTTCCCAACTATAGAAGTTAAACTTACAGGTCTGTAATTACTTGGTAAAGACTTTGATCCCTTTTTAAATATAGGCACCACATTGGCCTTGCGTCAATCCATCGGTACCAAGCCAGACATTAGAGAGTCTCTAAAAATGAAATACAATGGCTTTGAAATTATACAGCTCAATTCTTTGAGGACACGGGGGTGTAAGCCATCCGGTCCAGGTGCTTTGTTCACCTTAATTTTGTCTAACTGATTCTGGACCATATCAATAGTCAGCCATTGTGGTTCATAAGAGGCTATGGCACTGCTATCCCCATTATGGACTTGAGTTACAGCCTGTTCCTTGGTGTGCACAGAGCTGAAGAAGGTATTTAATAGATTTGCCTTCTCTTTGTTTCCTGTTACCAACTCTTAGTTATCTTGCAATGGGCCTACATGCTCAGACCTGATTTTTTTTTACTATTAATAAATCTAAATATTTTTGGGGGGCTTGTCTTGAACTCTTTTGCAACCTGTCATTCATTTTGAATCTTTGCAATCTTTATTTCCTTTTTACATATTTTGTTATATTCTTTGTAGCTTTCAAATGACGACAGTGTTCCTTCATTTTTCTATTTTTTAAACACCATTTTCTTATTCTTTATGGCTTTTTTAGCATTGGATGTGAGCCACATGGGTTTTACTTTTAGCCTTTTAAACTTATTGCATACAGGAATATATTTTGCAGTATGTTTGTGAACAATTGATTTGAAACATTCCCATTTTTGTTCTGTTTTTTTGATGAAAATATTCCCTCCCAGTCGAAGTCTTCAAGAGCAACCCCCAGCATGGGAAAATTTGCTCTCCTTAAATTGTTTCTATTTTTCCAGTATGTGAATGTTGTTTACAACTTAAGTTAAATGAAATCATATTATGGTCACTGCTATCCAGATGTTCTTTTAACTTTCACAAATGTTCAATTAATACATTTTTGGCAACACCAGGAAATAAAGTACACAATGCATCTCATATGACAAGTAGTGTCGCTACCATGGGTAGAACACAAGGCTTAGAAAGCCAAAAATAAATAAAAGAAGAGATCATGTATCATGTACACTTAAAAGGGTGGCCTTCATGACAAATCAGACATATCAGATGCCCACAAAGGGACAAAGATAAGAACGAACAATACATAATGAGCTCAAGCGAACAGTAATAAGGAACCAAAAAGAGGGGGGAGGGGTAAGAGAATAGGAAAGAGAAGGAGCAGAAAAAAATTAGGGAAGCATCCAAGACATTGTGAATAAAAGTCGGCATCGCAACACAAACACTAGGCTAAAGGGTCTCAGAAATGTGCAGGTATTGCATCCAAGGGTGCCACACCTTCTCAAATATGCCACAAGTATCCCTGATAATGCTACTCAGCTTCTCATGTACCATTATCCACGACAATTTAGAAAAAACGTTTCTGAATGGAACTGCCTGGGATTTCCAGGCCTTTGCCAAACAAATTGTTGCAGCCAGAAAGAAGAACAACAATAGTCCGTCTTCGGACCTGGATACACCTGGTATTGGACGGTTTAATAGGACATATTGTGGATCGCGGGGAGTTTGGATCCGGAGTACCTTATAAATCAAGGCATAAAGTCTGTTCCTGTATGGGCGGGGGCAGTGGCGGAACTACCACCGGTGCAGGGCTTGAGCCTACGGGGGGGCCCAGTATCCATTCAAACACAGCCCTGGGGCAGAGATGGGGAGGCCGTTGGTGTCCGGCCGCCAGTTACCATCGGATTGGTATGCGGCGGGCCCCTCCATCTCTGCCCCGGGAGTGTCCATTGATCACATTGGCTGACCGGCCCCCTGTATGTGTGTCCATCTCAGCGCGCCCGTGTACTCAAGCGGCTGTCTGCTGGGCCCGGATAGATAGCCGACAATCTGGAGGGCACCATATACCAGTGCGAGAGACCTTTATAATTAGCCTTGATCAGGGAAACATTAAGCAGTCCCTTCTACATCCTGGAACAACAGGTGTGCCAAAGAATTAAAAAAATGGTGAAGTTGTCTATAACAAAACATTTCAGTAGATGGCATATTTAAAGTATTCAGGCAGTATGTCGATATAAGAGGTTGACGGGCTCTAAAAAAGCGACGGAGTGTGTATTGAGGCCAGATCATAGAGTCCACGAAGACGATCCCAAAGGGCCAAGGAGGAGGACAGGGTCGGCGCTAGGACCACCGGGCAACGCCTAGGAGCCATACACATAAGTATGTCTAACGGTGAACCAGATGCCGAAGCCGCCTCCAAGGCCATCCAATCAGGTTGGTAGTCCGAAAAGTATATGGAGCATAGTTGAGCCAGTCTGGCCGCTCTATAATAGAGCAATAAATTGGGGACCCCCAAACCGCTGGCTTCCTTAGGGGAATACATAGTTAACTTTGAGAGTCTCAGGCATTTCTGACCCCAAATAAATCGCATCAGGAAAGACTGCAATGACAGGAGATCAGCCCTTAGGATAGCTATCGGCAGAGCTATAAAATAATACAATATTTTCGGTAACAGGGTCATCTTAAGTGCATGTCCACCTTTGTACTGCCGCTCTTAAGTGTTTATATAACGGCAGATAACTACATTTGTATAAGAAAGAAATGCGAGGAGTAGATTCCACCTTAAGGTATGCAATTACCGAAAGGGAAGGGGCTTTTAAGAAATACTATAAACTCTCCAATTGTATAAAAAATATGAATTCATTTATTACATAATTGGAAATGAACAAAGTTGAAACATAATTGGTCTATTTCGCATGCAGTAGATGTCACATCAAGTCAACAAATATTATTAAAATAAAGCATAAAAGAGAACTCATTCAGATAAAACCCGACATGTTTCGCCCTAATGGGCTCTTCAGGGGAATTTATATATCCTAAATAAGAGAGAACCCATGTGAGGCAAATTGGAGACTGCATTCATATATAGAACAAGCATATACAGACACACATTATGGTATCATGGATATTAGCAAGCTTACATGGAGGAGTCCAAAAGGACCGTCAGTCGACACCACTACATGAGGTGGAGGGGGCCAAGTGTTTTCAGGTGTGTTTTCCCTCTATTCGAATAAAATTAGTCACCCCCATTTCTTGCTTGTTGGCGTGTATTTATCCGCCCCTTACAGGGTATCTGGGTTTCAATTTACTTTCTAAATTTGAATGATTTCTTTATAAACTTAATATTTGGATATATATACATGTCTCTTAAACGTTGTATAGGTTTGAAGTTATTGTAAATCATGCAAACCATGTATGTGCATTTTTTATGCTCTCTACATTCCATAAATTGGGTAGAGTTGGACGCATGTTTATATTATATATTGTACTGTATTGTCTTCTCAACATGAAATCATGAATGTATATATCCCATGCTATTTTCTATTATCCATATTTATACCACCTAATTAAAATTGAAATCATGTTTCTGTACTGTATATGAATTTGTCTTTCCAAAGTCTATTTTATATGATTGGTGATATATATATACTCTTTGACATAGTTGCTTGAATCCCACTAATAATGATTGTGGTCTATGTATGCAATATAATAATATATACAAAAATATATGGTATATGTGTATAATGGGAGCCTGCTTGGTGCAAACTGCGAGACTGCATCTAGTCTAATATAATTTTAATTTCATTATATATACTGTGGATAGCACCAATTACCTGTCATGGGAGGATCCATCTTTTGATATGATCGCTTCCTCAGTGTTTTGTTAATTCCCTTTCCTCTTGTTTGTTTATGTTGTTGCGCATGGGAGTCGTGGGTGCGTATTGGATGGCCTGCTTGCCGGGCCTCTCAGACCCCCTTGGTCCCGGAGGCTCGGGAGATGCGCGCTTGCATCATCACGTGCACGCGTCTCGGGGCTCTCCCACCTACGCACCGTACTGCGCGCCGTGGCCCCGCCCCTTTGGGGGCGGACCTATGGCGTGCAGCACTCATGGATAGCATATAAATGGCCACAAATGTGGTCATTTCTTATGCGGCACTCGTGAGGAACACACTAGAAGCTGACTATACTAGGTAATACATTTTGATCCGCAGTTGAAGTCTCAATTGTTTATGGTATTGGAAACAGGCACTCATTTATTTTTGGCAACTGGGCACTGTTTGTACTTGCATTTTTTGAGTGGTATCTTGATTTTCACCCATGTAATTTTGTGGGTGTGCATGTTGCTTAGTGTGCATGGTCAAAAGCAATGCTCATTGAGCAATATGCATAGTTATTATACTGTTATGTACACACGTTTATGAGTATTTTGATAATTGAAGTATTAATTCACAACCCTTTGAATAATTTCACTTGTTTATTATTTAGACATACATACACGAATTCGCATATATTAATTATTATGCTTCACTAGCATTTACTATCACCACCCATCATCATGAATATTATATAAATAAAATTAATATGCCATTTATATCACTACACATAATTTATTCACTTATTATTCTCATTGAATCATTATTTTATGAATCCCTATTTGTGCCTGTTCAATACAAATCTCTTTTTCTGTTGCCCTCGATTGTTGTTGCTGCCTTGCTCTCCTGACACGATTCCCATGCGTGACTATTTTTATTCAAATAGAGGGAAAACACACCTGAAAACACTTGGCCCCCTCCACCTCATGTAGTGGTGTCGACTGACGGTCCTTTTGGACTCCTCCATGTAAGCTTGCTAATATCCATGATACCATAATGTGTGTCTGTATATGCTTGTTCTATATATGAATGCAGTCTCCAATTTGCCTCACATGGGTTCTCTCTTATTTAGGATATATAAACTGTACCATTAAATTGTTGTGCAATAATTTATAATTGTCTGCCCTTTCACTATTCAATAACTACCATTATGCCAGTCAATGTCAGGGTAAGTAAAATCTCCAATTAATACTACTGTCCCAGCCCTTGCAGCCCTTTCTATATGTTTCACAGATAGAAAGGACTGCAAGGGTGCATTATGCAAACCAGTATACAACTCCACCCATAACGCATCAGCACCATCACACTCACCATCAACAAAGTCCTCTTTCACACTCACTTTTAGATCACCTCTCACATAGAGACAAACACCGCCACCTTTTCATTTTCCCCGGTCTCTCCAAAAGAGAGCATAGCCAGGAATATTAACAGCCCAATCATGTGAAGAACAAAGCCAAGATTCAGCAATACCAATTATATCATAGTTCTCCTCATGCACCAAAGCTTCCAATTCTCCCATTTTGCTGTGTAGACTGGTATTGGCGAACAAACAATCCAAGCCATTTTTACATTTTTCACTTGTAATAGCTGTATCTTTTTTATAGTACAATTAGTACTATAAACTCCAATGTTTCTTTGCAACATGGGAATCTCCTTATGCGCTTTGATTTCCCTCCCCCCTTCTTCCCCTGTTCCACCCTCCATTATAGTCTTACCCCTGTTTCACTTATCTGCCCC
The DNA here is from genome assembly GCF_000935625.1 of Nanorana parkeri. Taxonomy (NCBI): domain Eukaryota; kingdom Metazoa; phylum Chordata; class Amphibia; order Anura; family Dicroglossidae; genus Nanorana; species Nanorana parkeri. The sequence goes on along the minus strand of NW_017306947.1, from coordinate 11,238 downwards.
ATTATATACCAACTCTCCCTTCCCCCTCAATCCTAGTTTAAATACTCCTCCAACCCTCCCATGATCCTCTCCCCTAGCCATTGACTTTAATGCATTGTCACACGCCCTCCTGCCCCAAAACAAAGTGAGCTGGCCAGGTTGCGTTCCAGAGGCCGAACGCTCTGGAATGCACTCTTTATGGGGTGACTGGGTCTTAAGGGCTTTTTCACACCAGATACAGTCCGCTCCGTTTTTGAGCTGCATCAAAAACGCATCACAGTGTTTCCTATGGGATTCTTGTGCTCTGTTCACCCCAGAGCAGTCCGTTCCAATGCAGCAAGAAAAAGTACTGCTTGCTCTATTTTAGCTGCATCGGAACGCATCAAAAACGCATGCAAATGCAACAGAGCGCACCTGAAATCCCATTTTAAGCAAAAAAAACCCTGCATCAATCGCAGTAAAATTGCAGCAAAATCGCGTTAACAAATTGCGGCAAAACGTATTGTACATACGTGGTGTACAGACATGCGGTTCTGATGCAGTTCTGGTATGAACCAGCCCTTACACCAGGTTTTCAGCCATGCATTTAGCTCTTTAAGCTCCCCCTGTCTTTCCTGTGTTGCACATGGCACAGGCAATATTCCAGAGAATATTACTTTGGAGGTCCTAACCTTCAGCTTGCAACCTAGTTCTTTACATTTATTTTTATGGATCCTGCATCTTCCATGTATTCTGTTATTGGTCCCAACATGGACCATGACAGCTGGGTCATGCCCAGCCCCTCCCAGAAATTTGTCCAACTAGTCCACCACATGCTGAACCCTGGCACTAGGGAGACAGCAAACTGTTCTGTTGAGGCGATCTGGGCGACAAACTATTCTATAAGTCCTCTGAATTATAGAATCTCCTATTACCACAACCTGTCTAGGCCTTCCGGCATTACCCTCACCACCCAGACTAGATGGGCTGCTCTCTCGGCTGTTAGGGGTAGCAGTGACATCTAGGGCTGCCAACTCAGAGTCTGCCACCCGCACATCTTTGCCCAACTTAGCAAATTTGTTAGGGTGCTCAAACACAGGGCTGGCCTTCCCTTTCTCTGAGCCCCTGCTACTCCCTCTAGCTACAGTAACCCAGCTTCCTAACTGATCATCCTCACTTACCCCTCCACATCAACCCCATTAACAGCCTGCTCAGTGACTGAGTATCAGAAACACCACTCATCTTCCCATTGGCCATAGAAATCAAGGACATCTAATGAATAATAATGTAGAGTAACCCCTAAGGTAGATAACAAAAAACTGTGTAGTATAACAAAAGTTGAGTATCGTTGCCGGTTAGACCTTCTAATCCGAATACCAAAAAAATACTAAGAGAGGAAAGACAAGAAGAGAAAAGAAAAGGAGGGAAAATAGAATAACAGAAGAAACAGAGAAATCGAGTCTCGCAGCCCAGTCACCACTTCCCAGGGTTCCAAAAATCCAACTTAAAAGAGATTCCAAGAGTCCTTCCGGAACACAGTTACCTTCCTGATTATTCCCCCCGTGACCTCATATGCAACAGAAGCTAGATATAGCCATTTCAGGATGTTGAAGCTGTATCCACAGTTCACAAATACTTAAGAATTTAGGCTGTCTATCAATCAGAATACTCGTCAGGTGTTCATTCAACAAAACATTATCCATCCTAGAAAGACATTCCCTATAAGGAATCTGTTGTTTATTCCAATTACCCGCCAAAGTCAATTTGGCTGTCAGAAAAATAATTGTTCGTTGAGGTTTATTCAGTCCAGGGACATTCAAATGAAAAAGAGCACACTTGAAAACCCGCACTACGCATACATGAAACAGCACAGTTAATACCCTAAAACATTTAGACCCCAAAAATAGTAGCAAAGGGGGACATCACCACCAGATATGCATCATATCACTTGGTATGACAACCACGAAAACAGTATCCTGAGAATGCTACATTCATCCACGCAATATGGGAGGGGACCAAATACCATCTCATAATGGCCTTATAGGCCACTTTCACATTCATGATATTGAATGAACATCCTGCAATATTCTGCCACATTTGCTTCCATTCATCTTCTGTCCAGGACAGCCCCAACTCCCTTTCCCATTTACCAATATAAGAGTGGGAATTATAGCTTGACCGCTTATTTAATTGGGAATATAAAACAGTAACTAACCTGGGACCCTCCGGGGTGTACAGACAGATATGTTTAAAGCATGTGAGAGGGTGTTTCAGATTCCTCCTGCTGGCCAAGGATGAAATCCAATGGTGTAGCTGTAGGTACCTAAACAACTCAACTTCGGGCGGTTGTTTACGTTCCTTAATACAGGTTTAAGTACAGGGGTGTGGACATTTTTGAAAAAAACTACTTGTCCAAGGGCTAAAGCGGGGCCACATCTACTTGTCCTTCATAACAATCTACTTGTCCCCATACAAAAAAAAATAGTTTTAATTAAAACTAGGGATGCTCACCGAGTATCGGTGCTTCCATTTGCATGGAGCAGGCTTCCCGGGCAATCAGGAAGCCGGGCAGCGGGTAATGAGATGTTACCCGGCTTCCTGACTGACAGGGAAGCCGACTCCATGTTGTTTGGCCGGCTTGATTGTGAATGGCTTGGAAGCCGGTTTCCCAGCCAATCAGCAAGGTGCTGGCTTCCTGGCCAATCAGGAAACTGGGAGTCGGGTCATTAGTCGCTGCCCCGCTTCCTGATTGCACGGGAAGCTGGCTTCATGTTCCCCTACGGCACTGCCGGTCAGAGGAAATCTTCCTCTGACCATAAGTTCCGGTTTTGGAGAAGATATCAAGCATTTGGGCGAGTACAAGTACTTGCCCAAATACTCTGTATCTGTGCATGCCTAATCAAAACTGTATTGGTCTGTGCTAAATAGTGCTTCTCATTGGTCAGTGTGGTCCCCTGACCAATGAGTGCTTGCAATTTGCAAGCGAAATTAAAAATGCATAGGGCAGGACTGCGCTGGGCAGTACGGGGTAAGGACAGTACACCTGTACCAGCGGAGGGTGAGGACTGTTTGCCGAAAGGTAAGTATAGCCGGGGGTGGGGGGTTTTGGGAGAGACAGGGGCCAGGTTTGATCGGGTAATTCCATTTTCCCATATTACCTCGGAAAGTGAACTTGCCCTTTAATGCACATTGTGCGTGTGGGACAGTTCTGCTGCCTCGCTACCACAATATGGCACAGTGAAATGGCGGCAGCACTCAACGCACACACACAATGTCCTATGCGTGCGTTTTATTTGCATGCAGATGGCGGTGGCATCGGGGTTGGTTTTCATTTTTTTTATTTTATTTTTTACATTGTCACTTTTTTTTAATATAATTAATAATTTTTTACTTTTTCATAACTTTTTTTAAATTTTTATTATGTTTAACTTTTTTCCCCCCACCTAATTTTATTCCTATCACATAGGGATTTAAATTCCTCTAAGTGATAGTTTGGAGGTGACAAGTTCCCTTTATGGAACCTGCCCTCCAACACAGAACAGATGTTCTGTGTAGTTCCTGACAGCTGAGACAGGTGGCGCTGTGATCACAGTGCCACGGTCTCGGTCTGCTCTGCGGGCTCTATGGTGAGCTCATGTTCTGTGGTCTCGGGTCCGCCAGAGGAGCGGGGGACCCCGAAAACCACGGGGTGGGGGGGAGGTGTGGACAGAATCGCCGCTTCTCGTTTCATACAAGTGATCAGATCACTTGAAAACGAGCAGCGGCTCCACACTGTACACTTAGCTCCGGACAAGCAGAGCTAAGTGTACAAAAAAACTACTCGCCCGGCGCCCAAAACTGCATGTCCCGGGCGTCAGGCGATAGGAATTCCACACCCCTGAAGTAGGTACAGTAGAGGAACGGAAAAAATCATATACTATATTAAAACCATTAGCTGTCCACCTCTGGTCAAGGGGTTAGTAGCATCCGGCTTAAAAAACGGTTGTGTGACATACGGTTACATGACATATAAATGTAAAAACGCGTTGGGTGCGCCAACGCACGAAAACGACAATTGTGCTGCACATGTTACATATGACCATGAATGTCGGAGTGCGAGCATTAATTTTGGGCCATCAATCACTGATAACACAAAACTGTTGAGCAGTAAAAGCTTTTAAAACATCACCAATGGGCAACTTTTTGTATTGTAGTTTTGTGCAGTTTCGCTGGCACACGCAATTTTAACGCTTGATATGTTTGGTGTCTATTTACCCGATTTGACACCGTCTTTTATATTTTACAAAAAAATTGCATAATAATAAATGTTTCATAACTTAATATAGAGACAGTTTTTTGTTCAAAATTTTTGGTAATGTTTACTTAGTACAGTATAGTAAAAACAAAATAATCCAGTGGTGATTTAATACCCCCAAAAGAAAGCTTTAAGCGTCCACCAAAAACAATAAAATAATTAATTTCAGTACAGTGTTGTATGACTGAATAAATGACAGTCAAAGTACCGCAGAGCTGAATACTGAAAAATGGCCTGGACAGGAAGGGGGTGTAACACTCCAGGCTTCAAGTGGATAAGCTACAGATGTGTTTGATAACAACGATACTCAAACATTATTTTAAATTTAAAGCAGACCTTTACACTCAAAAATCAATTTCTACAAATGCATCCCTATATGTATAATGATTAACCACCTCCCGTCCACTAGCCATAGGTAAACGGCCGGACGAGAACCTTATAGGAGCGGGTGGGCATCTTCAGACGCTCTCCTGCGCGGCGCTAAGCGTGTACACAAGCCGGGAAACTGTCAAAAATGTAAACAGCCAGCAATGGCTGTTTACATTCAAGCGATCAGGTGTCTCTAGTGATGCCCGATTGCTTGTATTAGGTGCAGTTTTACCCCCTCCCACCCACGCAGCCGCCGCCGCTGTCACTTCTGTCACCGGTCCCAAGATCTGCTGTGCCCAGTGCGGCCAGGACCGGCTAAGCTGCTCTGTCACAGGAGATCAAAGGGAGATCTGTACACGATCTCCCTCTGATCTCCTCTCCAGCTTCTCTGCTGGTCACTAGATAACATTAGGGGTCTTGGAGACCCCTGATGTCTCCATAAAGAGGACCTGTCATGTAAATTGGCTATCACATAGGGGGCTTATTAGCCCCCTATGTGATAGCAATAAAGTTAAGTGTAAAGAAAAAAAAAGAGTAAAGAAAAAATTAAAGATCTATAAAAAAAATTAAAATTTTTAAAGTCCCCCCACATACACACGCAAACATGCGTGGGGTACGCCTATTGTGCCACACATGTTATATCACCGCACACATTGGAGTGCGAGCAATAATTTTAGGGCCATTAATCACTGATAACACTAAACTGATGAGCAGTAAAAACGTTTAAAGCGTGGCCTACGGCCAATTTTCTGTGTGGTCGTTTTTTGCGATTTTGCGGCCGCGCACAATTTTAAGGCTTGACATGTTTGGTCTCGATTTACCTGACGTGACCTCGTCTTTTATATTTTACCAAAAAAATTGGGGTCATAATAAATGTTACATTACATTTCATAGGGAAACAGGGTTTTTTTTCAAAATTTAGGGTACATTTTATGTTATATAGTAAAAAATAAAAACCCGGTGATGATTAAATACCACCAAAAGGTATAAAATAAATTTCAGTACAGCGTTACATGACGGAATAAATGTCAGTCAAATTACTGCAGCGCTGAATACTGAAAAATGGCCTGGCCAGGAAGGGAGTTTAACACCCCGGTCAGCAAGTGGTTAATAATAACAAAGACATGTCAGGTGTAAAATGCTGTGATTTTGAAATAATTACACTTGCAGAGCATTCACTTCCTGCTTTGAAAGTGCAAATTACATCAGTTTGCCAATACAATGCACACTGGGATTGCCTTGTCATCAGCAGAGCATTGATGGAAAATCTCATCTGAAATCCCATGAGATCTCGGGGAAAGGCATTTTCCTCCCCTGAGATGTTGTGCATGGTCATATGTTCTTGCTACATGTCTAGTCACATGTGCCAGAAATCAAGGAAGTTATCGGAAAGCTTGTAATCTGCCCTTAGTAAACATGGCCACCGTCAAAAGACTGCGGAAGAAAAGAGAAATAAGGTATGCAAAGAATACAAAGCCTGCAGTTATGTAGAAGCATGTGTTTGCAGATTGTCATTACTAAACATTCCTAAAGATGTGTTTGTAGTTATTTTAAAGATATGGGGAAGGTCCACTTTAATAGAAAGAAACATTAAAATAACCACTGACAGTCCATCTGAGAACCCACACGCCCACCTGAGACGCCACACAGTCACCAAAGAGCCCACACAGCCCACCTGAGACCCTGCACAGCCCAACTGAGAGCCTGCACAACCCACCTGAAAGCCTGCACGGCCCACCTGAGATGCCACACCGCCAACTGGGACCCCACACAGCCTCCTGAGACCCTGCGCAGCCCTCCAGAGACTCTGCATAGCCCACCTGAGATCCTTCACAGCCTCCTAAGAGCCCGCACAGCCCGCCTGTGACCCCGCACAGCCCACCTGAGAGCCTGCACAGCCCATCACAAGCAGGGCCGGCCTTAGGCCTTTAGGCGCCCTGTGTGAGAAAACTCTACAGCGCCCCACAGCGACCACACCCCTCAGTAACCACACCCCTCAGTGGCCACACCCATTTTCCCCAATATCGGCACCATTTAAAGACTCCCATTTTTTAAGCCCCAAAGAAACATTAAAAAGTTTGATAAAAATAAAACTTTTATTCAAAGGTATTAAACTTGTAGGCACAATACAAGTATTCTTATTAAATAAAACAACTGTAGGCAAACAAGTGGTAAGCAATAAATGTCAAACTAAAATAGAGTCTATAAAAATATAGTGTCAGGTTCTCATGCCGACCTTTATTTCAAGTAGGAGCATCTAGAAAAGTAAAACTAAAAAACAGAACACAAAACCTAGACTACATGTTAAATGAATGAATTACTATTTGCCCGAATATATGGAAAATGTATTCAGGCACATAAGAATTTGTTTGAGAATGCACGGCGGCCATGTTGGCCACCGACACGTTCTACCATCTCGGAGGCGGGGAGCATGCCTCCAGAACACGCCAATGGCTGATTCCAAAATAGCATAAAAATTTGTTTTGTTTGATGAAACTAATGAAAACTTTTTTAAAATAATATTTTACTTTTTTTTTTACTGTTGGGGGGGCTTCGGGGAAATATTAGGGGTCTAAACAGACCTCTGACATTTACCTTTTAAAATAGAAAAGAAATTGAGGACCCAATTTCTTTTTCTGCAGCCTCAGCACTCAATGAATGGGAAGCACTCAGTACAGAGGGTTCCCATTCATTCAGAAACTGATGATAGTAAAAAATTTACTATCACCAGTTTCTGAATTGGGAGGAGCCTCTGTAGTGAGTGCTTCTTCCCATTGAGAAATGAATTCATAACTGGGGACACATAGTACTATTTCCCCAGTTATTTACAAACATTGGAGTGATCAGACGATCACTCTAGTGTTTGTTCCATGCACACAGAGGACCGGTAAATGTCACTGATATTTACCTGATCTTCCGCTCGGCCACGCACACAGCCGCCGTCATCCTGAAACTGACAGGATGACACCGGCTGCTCTCTCTTCCCACTCAGCCGTCCTGAAAGCTGCGGCTTCTCTTCTCCTCACCGCTGGCCATCCGACATGACAGCGCTCCCTGCTGTGCCCCCCCCGCATGGCTGAGCGGTGAGGAGGAGATAAGCTGCAGGCTTATTCCGAAGATGAGCTGTGTAGGCAGCCTGGCGCCCTTGATGCCATGGCGCCCTGTGCGGCCACACAGCTCTCTCACCCCAAAGGCCGGCTCTGATCACAAGGATTCCGATCACAGCACTAAAGCCAATCTATAAATATCATACCTTTATCATACAGTTTGACAATAAGCATCAACCAATCATCAAAAAGTCAAGATCTTATTAAAACCAAAAAAGACATGTGAAGCTCTTCTTGTTGTCATATTCTTATTTTAATGTCTCTTGGCTTCTGCAGCAAGTATCAGGAATACAAAGTGCTCCAACGCTCTGACTAGCTGATCTGAGGGGCACAGAACTTGGAAACTTGACAACAACATGCCCATCAATTGCATGTGTCATGCTGCACGTGTCTGTTATCTCAAGCTACTTTAACCTCTGATTATTTAACTGTCCTTGACTGTGGGCATTGCCTACCAGCAGATAATATTTTGGCATCATCTTTGCTCACAATTAAGGACAGAGACTGAAATGAAAAACAAATACACTTTCTGCACAGCTGCATATTGTTTAATGGTAGACAGAATAAAAAGAAAGTTATTAAAGAGACAAAATACCATGGCTGTTATTCCACAGGACCTTGATTTTTAATAAAAGAGGCAGATTTAAAAAGACTGAAAATACCATTTGAAATTACATTAACATGCTAAAGCAGTAAGTTAATTATCTATTTCTATCTTTTTTTAGTAACACTTTTCACATGAGGTATATTTGGGCAATTTATCATAGTTGTAACAAAGTAAATAACAGAGGATTGTTATTCATAATCAAAGAGATATACTCTGTATCTTGCTAATAGCAACCAATCATACCCTGCCTTTATTTTCCAAACTATACTGAAAGAAGGTATACCGTATATACTCGAGTATAAGCCGAGATTTTCAGCCCATTTTTTTGGGTGAAAAGTGCCCCCCTCGGCTTATACTCGAGTCAGCGCCAGCGCGTCATCTTACTTACCTCGCCGAGCGTCGCGTCACTGCTGCTCGGTGTGCGGCGCTCCGAGCGGGGTCATCTGGCAGTCTCCGGGTCCTAATTTAGGTGGCCGGAGACTGCCAGATGACCCCGCTCGGAGCGCCGCACACCGGAGCAGCCGCGACGCTCGGCGAGGTAAGTAAGAAGAAAAAAAAAACCCCCGCAGCGGCCAGTCAGGCAGGGGAGCAGGGATGAGTCAGCGGCGCGCTGATCAGGCGAGAGGAGCTCCAGGTGGGGTTGTAATTTAGCGGGCAGGCACCTCTGAGCCAGCTAAATTAGGACCCCACCTGGAGCTCCTCCCACTGGACCAGCGCGCCGCTGACTCGTCCCTGCTCTCTCCGTGATGTGATGATCCGATCACCGGCACACAGTGAGTGAGGGGAGGGGAGGGGGGGGGGGGGGGTAGAGAGAGAGATTAATTAAGCAATTATATATGTATTGTCTGCACTGTATTAGCAGTATATACTCTATATAGAGTATATACTGCTAATACAGTGCAGACAATACATTTACAATTATACTAACATGAATGTATTAAATGATCTGTATGTAGCCCTGTACTATGGATCATTTAACCCATTCATGTTAGCAGAGGATCATTGTAAATGTATTGTTGCAGGCACTCTATATGTACATGTACTATATACTACATATAGAGTGCACTGAACAATAGATTTACAATTATCCTCTGCTAATATGAATGGGTTAAATGATCCGTAGTACATGATATGTAGCCCTGTACCCCCTTTTCCACTTACAGAGCTAGGTTATTTTTCTTTTAAATAAATATTAATGTATTTTAATGGTATCTATCTACCAGTAGCTGCCTCATTTCCCACCCTCGGCTTATATTCGGGTCAATACTTTTTCCCAGTTTTTTTGGCTAAAATTAGGTACCTCGGCTTATATTCGGGACGGCTTATACTCGAGTATATACGGTAACTGAATTTCTGCTGTTGCAGGGAACAAGCTCAAATGTTTACTGCTCCCAGATGTTGCCTGGTCCTACTGTAACACAATCAGTAATTTACTAATCTTGTCAGTAAATTCTGGCCTTTTTTAGGGCTAATAGGCAAGCTATTGTAAAAATAAAATGGTTTGGGGAGCAAAGGGGATAAGTACCAATGCAAAAACACAAATTCTTTGAAAGACAACTATGGACCAACCTTTTCTGGCCATAATTCTCTTTAGGGTCACAGGAAGACATTTACTATGTCCTCCTGTTACCCAAATCTTAGCATTTAGCAGGCTATTGCCTGCTATATGCCGCGGGGCCGCACTGCGTCGGGGGAAAGATCCCTACAATATTGTCGGGATCCACCTCGCCACCTGATTAACAGCTGTGCCTGCCCATTTGTCCCTCCAGTCAGCGCTGGAGGAACAGAGAGGGGAGGGGGGAATCCTTGTGGGATGAAGATCGGTAACTGAGTGATCAGCGGTATGTGATCACTCAGTTCTCAATCTATAGAGCAGATCTGTGACAGCTTCAGTGTCACACGTCGGCTTTAATTATGGGGAGTGTATATGGAGTATATTTCACTCTCCCCATGAATCTTGGTTAAGCCATAATTTAAGAGAGAAAGGCAAGGCAGGTTTTATCCTGAAATACAAATTGGACTGTAGCATCTAGAGATGACCAAATGTGCTTGGATTCGATTCTTGGGCAATTCATCAAACTTAATGTAAATTCCAGAAAACAACTTTAATCCAAACCCCATTGATGTTAATGAGGAAAGGGTGCAAATCTTGAAAATCAATTCTGGCTATTTCCAAGGCTAATAGGCAAGGGATTGTCAAACAAATGGCATTGGAAGGTGGGCACTACAAAAAGGGCATGTACCAATGCAAAAAACTGTTATAAAAAATACCGTTCAGTGGAGAGTGCCTTCCATTTTACACAACTTTAAGGGCAACTTAAGGGTAACTTGGGAAAACACCAATTCTTCAAAAGATCTTTGAGATGCATAGTGGTTTTCAAGCTCAAGTATGCAATGTGCGTATCCACACATTTGACCCCTTCACTACCAGTGACGTACAGTGTACATCACTGGCATTGGGCCCGTTTAAACAGACTTTCTGTTGGGGGCGTGGCCGAGATGTGAAGCAGAGCGGACGTGTCTGAGGGAGCTCCGCCGCCACACTGAGCTTCATCCGGCTTTAATCCTGCAGACTCGGTTCCTGTTCTTCACACCCGAGCTCCGGTGGATGTCCGGAGCAGGGGGATATGCCCTCTAGGTCTGGCAAGCGAGGTAATACCCCGAAAGGTGGCTGGAGGAGATCCCAGCGTGCGGCCTCGTGTCCCGCCGCCGCCATCTTGCCGCCGTCCATTGCTCCCTGTGAGTGCTCACGCCGGACCTTGTGCATGGAGGGAGTAGCTGCAGACGCTGCTGAGGTGGCGCTGGCCCCTCCGGAGCAGCCTGTCTCCCCACCGACCACAAGTAAGGAGAGGGCTATAGAGGGCTATCCTGGAGGCCATAGAGGGCTGTAAAATCGCCCTCAC
>NW_017306946.1:918519-919191 GCF_000935625.1 Nanorana parkeri | reverse complement strand
TATGCTGCTGGTAGGGCCAGGGAGGGGAGGGGGTGATGGTGGGTGGGGCCCAAGAAATTGTTTGCCCAGGTTCCAATCAATATTAAAGACGGCCCTGCTTTAATGTGTTGGTCTGTAAAGCAGACATGAATCGCACTTCTTTTGAGGTAGAATAAAGTCCCCTTTGTTACTCCCAAGCTTCAGCCTCTAAGGCAAAACCTAACCTAGGAGTTCCAGTCTCACCACAAACCCTGGGCCCCTAAATTTCTTTAACCAGTTGACATCCGCGGTGTTAAACCCCCTTCCCATCCAGGCCATTTTTCAGTATTCAGCGCTGCGGTACTTTGACTGACATTTATTCCGTCATGCAGCGCTGTACTGAAATGAATTTTATACCCTTTTTTGAGGACAGATAGAGCTTTCATTTGGTGGTATTTATTCACCACTGGGGGTTTTTATTTTTTTACTATATTAAGGAAAAATCACCGAAAGAAAAAAAAAAACAGTTTCCCCTATATTAAATGATAAAACATTTATTATTACCCAATTTTTTGGTAAAATATAAAAGACGGGGTCACGTCGGGTAAAAAGACACCAAAAATGTCAAGCCTTAAAATTGCGTGCGCGCGCAAAACCGCAAAAAACGATAATACCCAAAATTGGCCATAGGCGACGCTTTAAAAGCTGTTACCG
>NW_017306946.1:856195-917681 GCF_000935625.1 Nanorana parkeri | reverse complement strand
TTTTTTTATCTCAAAGCCCTGAATGTTTTCATTTGGTCCTGAAAATTATGTATGCAATCCATCAGGTCTTTCTTGGAATCCACCAGAACTGTCAAATTCCCATCTTGGATCTCAAGGCACAGAGTGTCTTTATTTGGTCATGAAAATTCCATATGGAATCCACCATGTCTCATTAGGGAGACATTTTAGCTTCTGTAGACATCAACAATGCATGTCTCTATTTTTCCAGTGCATCAGCGATTTCTTCACTTTGCTGTGTGGAAGAAGTCCAATTCCCCAAAATAAGTTAGCTGTATCTGATATTTCCACAAAAAAAAAAAAACGAGCCTTCAAGCTAGATGACTATTTTTTTATTAGGCGCTCCTAACCACACATCCATTAGACAGACTAACTCCTTCTTTGTCATGAAGGCTCTTCTGCTGCAAGCTTTGGGCATTTTTTTTCATTGTGGCTTAGAGTTTGGTTGCTCAATGAATGAAAAACAAAGCAGGATTTTTGTACTATAAAACCTCTTTCTTCAAGTTAATTGAGGGACACAGGTTCCACCTGTCTTTTTGTTTATTACATATACTATAACATTTTGGAGTTCCCTTTACTCTCTGTTTTGTTGCCAATTATCAGAAGGCAAAAGTGTCTTTTTTGAAAGTTTTGGCTTTAGGTCTTTATTCAAGTGACACTAAACTCAGGAATTATGGTGCAAGTACCCTATTAATAAAAATTTAGCTTATTTGTGTATCAATCGGCTGTAGATCCTCAAATCATCTCTGAATTCATGCTGACACTGTCCTTCCTAATTGCTGATCCCCCGGCTTCTGTCACTACTGTTTACTGTTACACTTTGATTCATTTTCTTTCTTTCACATTTGTTGTGCTTTACCATATATAACTCGCCTTACCATCTTGTCTTGAACTGTATTGTAATTGTAATGTCTTCCTTCTGTTGTAAAGCGCTGCACAAATGGGCGCTGGTAGTTCTGTAATAATGTTCTGTATTAAGTAATAATGCAGTAGTCCAGGAAGGACCAAAATAACACATTTAGTGTAAACATTAATAGGCAAAGTCAGCTTTGTATTTCTTTGAGATTGTGTGAAGCACAAGTAGTGAAATCTTTTATACTCAGGTTTTTCTTGTGCATTTGTGTTATTAAGTTTGTACCTCGGTAAGTCCGCACTTGCATCAGCAGTGGTTAGCATGTTTGGCACAAGTACTAAAAAAACAGACTTTAAGGGATTTTGTAGACCGTATTTAGATTTGTGTCTGTAACAGTTTATCACTTTGTAGGCACAAATAAAATGTCAATATTAATGGGTTTTTTTAATATGAATTTTCATTTTGAAGATGGTGAGAAAAAAAACAAAAAGCGACCATATGAAGAAGTAATTGTTAACAAAGATGATGATGATGACGACGATGACGATAATGCTTCTTCAAAAAGTTTATCTGAAGATCCACCTCAGGTGCTGCATGATATGCCAATTTATTGTGATTGTATATATAATGTAGTTATTTTTTATGATTTGAGTCTGCAAAGTGATTAACTGTAATCAGGTTATTTTAATGGACTAGTTAAGGAAACGGTGCACACATACACTGCCAAAATTATTGGGGTACCCCAACAAATAATTGGATTCAGGTTTTCCCATGAAATTTCCTTGCTATTAAATATTTCACGGTCAACTATTAGTGGTATTATAACAAAGTGGAAGCAACTGGGAACAACAGCAACTCAGCCACGAAGTGATAGGCCACGTAAAGTGACAGCGGGGTCAGCGTATGCTGAAGCGCACAGTATGCAGAAGTCACCAACTGTCTGCAGAGTTAATAGCTACAGACCTCCAAACTTCGTGTGGCCTTCAGATTGGTACAACAGTGCGCAGAGAGCTTCATAGACTGGGTTTCCATGGCTGAGCAGCTGCATCCAAGCCTTGCATCACCAAGTGCAATGAAAAGCGTTGGATGCAGTGGTGTAAAGCACGCCGCCACCGGACTCTAGAGAAGTGGAGACATCTTCTCTGGAGTGACGGATCACGCTTCTCTGGCAATCTGATGGGCGTGTCTGGGTTTGGCGGTTGCCAGGAGAAAGGTACTTGCCTGACTGCATTGTGCCAAGTGTAAAGTTTGGTGGAGGGTGGATTATGGTGTATGGTCGTTTTTCAGGGGTTGGGCTTGGCCCCTTAGTTCTAGTGAAGGGAACTCTTAGGGCATCAGCATACGAAGACATTTTGGACAATTTCATGCTCCCAACTTTGTGGGAACAGTTTGGGGATGGCCCCTTTCTGTTCCAACATGACTGTGCACCAGTGCACAAAGCAAGGTCCATAAAGACATGGATGAGCGAGTTTGGGGTGGAGGAACTTGACTGGCCTGCACAGAGTCTTGACCTCAACCCGATAGAACACCTTTGGGGTGAATTAGAGTGGAGACTGCAAGCCAGGCCTTCTCATCCAACATTAGTATCTGACCTCAAAAGTGCGCTTCTGGAAGAATGGTCAAACATTCCCATAGACACACTCCTAAACTTTGTGGACACCTTCCCAGAAGAGTTGAAGCTGTTATAGCTGCAAAGGGTGGGCCAACTCAATATTGAACCCTACGGACTAAGACTGGGATGTCATTAAAGTTTGTTTGTGTGTGTGTAAAGGCAGGCGTTCCAATACTTTTGGCAATATAGTGCATGTTTGTGCTCAGGAAGGAAAGGTTGTTTTGTAGATTCTCTGTTGATACACTACTCATGTATTGGCTGCCACTTAACGTAAAGCTGTTATGTGTCTTCTGGGATGGAAGACTTGGTCATACAGGGGCTTCTGCCTAATTTTTTTTCTCATGATAACATTTTCCAAGATGTAAGAGCAACTTTAGGGACAACCAGCAATCAGTTAGAGGTCTGCAAGCTTGTAAATCAGCCAACTGTGAAGGATTAAATTCTCACACATTTTGTGGAATTAATCAAAGCAAAACTCCAGGCAGACTGCTAAGTACATTTTTAAATACCGTTTTTATATGTTTACTGTTTTACATGCTAGAGGATATGTGTACAGACTGTACATTCTTTCTTATGATTTGCACATATTTCCCTCACTGCACAGCCAGACAGGTAACTTATTTCCTCGTTTACCAATGTAGTTTTCTATGTCGCCCCTCTGCCTTCGGGCTGCTCAGTTGACAATTCAGTATTAGACAAGTCAGCATTATTACCGCTTTTCCTTTTAGAATTGAAGAGATCCAGAGGAGCTAAACAAATAATAAATTATTTGGCCTTTAAAACAAGTAAACAAATATGCATTCCAACTTCAAATTCAGCTGTTTGCCTGGGATTTAACTTTGCTTTTTTTTTTTGTTGCAGTAATGCACTTGATTCTAGTAATTTTGTGGGCTGCATCCCCTGAAATAATTCACTTTTAAGAAATTGCTGACTCCTTGCTACAAGGGTAACTAGTGCATTTGGGGCAAACAATTTATCCATTCCTCACAACTGTCCCTCATTTGGAACCAAATTCTTTTGTCCCTCTTCAGTTGTCCCTCTTTTTGGTCTGATGTACAGATATATATGAAAAGGTCCTATATAACTTCCAAAAGCATTATTATGCTCTGAAGCATGATTAATCTGTTCACCTATACAATTATACAATTATCTATTTTACGGCAGGCTTCTTAAAACATTTGCTGTGTGCTTTGAGTGCCCTTGAACATGGGTGCCACTCTGTATTAAAATCCCTGACTTTTAGGTCAAATTTGAGTATTTTGATGAATTTCAAGAAGCATATATAGATGCTGCTTCTGTTTTGTAGCCAGCTTTCTATATTATTATCATTATTATTATACAAGATTTATATAGCGCCAACAGTTTGCACAGAGCTTTACAATATAAGGAAGACATTACAATACAATTCAAGACAAGATGGTAAGGAGGGCCTGCCCCTGAGGGCTTACAATCTAAAAGGGAGGAGCAAGTGATACATGAGGAGGTAGCTGTGTGGGGATGAATTGTTTGAGAAAGTGATATTTCAGTGGTTAGGTTGAGGTCGGATAGGCTTCCCTGAAGAGATGAGTCTTAAGGGATCGCCTAAAGGTAGTCAGAGTGGGAGATAGACAGACAGGTTGGGGTAAAGAGTTGGGGGAGACTCTAGAGAAGTCCCGGAGGCAAGCATGGGAGGAGTTGACAAGGGAGCTAGAGGTCTTGGGAGGAGCGTAGGGGACGGTTAGGGTGATACTTAGAGGCAAGGTTTGAGATATAGACGGGGCTGAGTTGTGAATGGCTTTGTAAGTGGTTGTTAATATTTTGAATTTTATCCTTTGGGCGATTGGAAGCCAGTGCAGGGATTGACAGAGGGGGGTTGCAGATACTGAGCGGTTGGTTAGATGGATAAGTCTGCCAGCAGCATTCATGATAGACTGAAGGGGGGATAGCCATTGTAGAGGTAGGCCGATGAGGAGGGAGTTACAATAGTCGAGACGAGAGATAACAAGTGAGTGGATGAGCAGCTTTGTGGTTTCATTGGTGAGGAAGGGGCGTATTTTGGAGATGTTACGAAGGTGAATACCGCATGATTTGGATAGGGATTGGATGTGGGGAAGAAAGGCTTCCAGTATCACCTCTATGCTGATGACACTCAAATATATCTCTCCACTCCGCAACTCACCTCCTCAGTTTCCTTACGTATCACCAACCTACTAACTGACATATCCGTCTGGATGTCACAACATTTCTTAAAGCTCAATCTCTCAGGGGTGCGCGGGGGGAGGGAATATCATGCGCTTAATTTTTGAAAGATTGAGCTTTAAGAAATGTTGTGACATCCAGACGGATATGTCAGTTAGTAGGTTAGTGATACACAAGGAGACTGAGCGCAAGGAGATTGGTCAACTGACCAAGAGAGGAGGTGTAGATAGAGAAGAGAAGGGGTCCAAAGATAGAGCCTTGGGGGACCCCGACAGACAGGGGAAGAGGAGAGGAAGATGTAGATTTGTAGGTTACACTAAAAGAGCGCTTAGATAGGTAGGAGGAGAACCATGAGAGAGCAGAGTCTTCTAGGCCAAGCGAGTGGAGTTTCTTGAGGAGCAGTGGGTGGTCAACTGTGTCAAAAGCAGCAGAAAGGTCTAATAGCAAGAGTAAGGAGTAGTGGACATTGTTTTTAGCTGTTAGTAAGTCATGAGTGAGTTTCAGGAGGGCGGTTTCAGTGAAGTGTTGGGGGCGAAAGCCGGACTGTAAGGCATCAAGAAGGTTGTTATCGGTGAGGTGGCAGCTCAGGCGATTGTAGACGAGGCGTTCAAGGAGTTTGGAGGTGAAGGGGAGTGAGGAGATAGGTCTGAGATTGTTGAGGTCGGTGGGGTCCAGTGAAGGTTTTTTGGGTATTGGGGTGACTAGTGCATGTTTTAGAGGGGAGGGAAATATGCCAGTGGAGAGGGAAAGATTAAAAATGTGAGTAAGAGAGTGTAGGATAGAGGAAGAGGGTGATCGGAGTAGTGGTGAGGGAACAGGGTCCAGGGGGCAAGTGGTGAAGTGGGTGTCAGAGAGAAGCTTTGCAACCTCTGTGGTGACGGGGTCAAAAGAGGAAAGTAACAAGTGCAGTGGTGGGCCAGGTTCATAAATAGGGGAAGGTGACTGGACAGTGGGCATTTTATCTCTGATTTGCATCTATTTTTTGTTTTTGAAATGAATGACAATGTCCTGGGAAGTGAGTTAGTGGGTGGTGGCGGTGGGGGACATAGAGAGTTAAAAGTAGAAAAGAGTTGACAAGGTTTGGATGAGAGTGTGTTAATGAGAGTGACAAAATAAGTCTGGAAGCACAGAGGGAGGAGTTATATTTTAGGAGGGCATCTTTATACAGGGTAAAGTCTCGCAGAGACCTAGTTTTACACCACACTCGCTCCAGAGTGCGGCTATGTCTCTTGAGATATCTGGTTTCTTTAGTTTGCCACGGTTGTAGTGGGCGTGGTCTAAGTCTGCGTGTAGTGAGGAGCCAAGGTGTCTAGGGAGAATGAGAGCGAGCTGTTGAAGACAGAAATAGCCAGGTCAAGGCAGGACAGGGGTGAGATTTTGTCATAGAGGTAGTCAGTAGCAGAGTAGAGAAGAGAAGGGTTGAGGTGGTGAAGGTTTCTCTGTGTGACAGTGTGCAGTGTAGGGGGATTCATGGTTGGCGACAGGGTGAGGGTGAAACTGACAAGGTTGTGGTCTGAGAAGGGAAAAGGGGTGTAGGAGAGGTTGTAGGGTGTGCATAGGTGGGAGAAAACAAGATCTAGTATGTTACCATCAGAGTGAGTAGGAGTGTGTGTCCATTGCCTTAGGTCAAAAGAAGTGGTTAGGTTAAGAAATTGAGTGGAAGCTGGTGTGTTAATGTTATTAGCGATGTTAAACTCACCAAGAATGATGGGTATTTCTGAGGAGATAAAGTAGGGTAGCCAGGCAGAGAAGTCATCAAGAAAGCGAGATACGGGTCCAGGAGGCCGGTATATTACAGCAACCCTCAGAGAAACTGGAGAAAATAGGCGAATACAGTGAGCTTCAAAAGAGGAGAGGGATAGAGAGGGATGTGAAGGCAGAACTTGAAAAAGGCATTGTGGGGATTGAAGGATTCCCACTCCACCTCCTTTTTGTCCACTGGGCCTGGGTGAGTGTGTCCAGTGGAGGTCACCATGGGGGAGGGCAGCAGAGGAGGCCGAGTCGGATTCCTGAAGCCAGGTTTTAGTGACAGCAAGCATGTTAAAAGAATTGGAGATAAGATCATGCACAGCAGTGAGTTTGTTACAGACAGAGCGGGCATTCCAGAGCAGGGCCGTAGATATTTTTTTTTCCTGGGGGGGGGTCAGCTTCCTCAAATTATAAGACTTTATCTAGCAGGCACACAAAGGTTTGAAAAAAATATACCGGCCATATCATTCCTAAACCAATCCTTTACCCTGAGCAATATCGATTTTGCTGTTTGACACCATATGGATAAAAACCACGTTTTCAAAAGACTTATAATTGGTACCAATTCACACAAACTGCTTAGTATATACTTATTGGGATTTTGTTTTTACCAAAAACATTTAGCAGAATACATTTTGGCCTAACTTTAGGGAGAAATTTGATTTTATTTGATATTTTGTATAACAAGTTGAAAAAATATTTTTTCCCCACAATTTTTGGTCTTTAATTTATATGAAAAAATTAAATTAAAAAAATCAGTGGCAATCAAATAGCACCAAAAGAAAGCTCTTATTTGTGTAAAAAGTTAGGCGCCCGGGGGAAAGTCTTTTATTAGCGCCCCCCCAAATCAATCCATAGTTCAATGCTCTAGAGTCATTCTAGACAAACTGTTCCCTTGCCTATGTTTTCCCTTCTTGATCCACCATCAAATCCCCTCATTCTCCCGTGCTGCTTAGGTAATTTAGGAGCCACTTCTGGGCTCGCTTCAATTTTAATGGCATTGCCCCTTCTAATCTGTCATGGAGGAGAGACTTGAGTGATTTCAAGCCTACACCTACATGGTGGTTCAGGAGGGGTGCTGCCGCACCAAAAGAAGGGAGCACAGAAGTGGGTCTAAATCCACTGACCCACCATGGAGGCCCACCACATAGCAATGCATTATACAGCAATGCAGAATACCACCAGCTATAGAGGACTATAAATGCCAGGAATACATTATATAGCAACGCAGAATAATATGAAGCTACATACTCTGTGTTGCTCCAGGGTGGTGGCCTGATGTCTCCAGGGTCTCAGGAGGGCTTTGTGGAGTCTCAGGAGGGCTTTGTGGAGTCTCAGGAGGGCTTTGTGGAGTCTCAGGAAAGCTATGGGGAGTCTCAGGTGGGCTGTGCGGGGGTCTCAGGTGGGCTGTGCGGAGTCTCAGGTTGGGCTCTGCTGATTATTATTATTAATAATGTGTTCCGCTTTTTTTTCCATATATCTACTGCTAGTAAGCAGTAGATATATGCAAAAAGTGTTTTAAAAAAACGATTTGAAAAGGGTTAATACCTACCTGTGTCTTCCCCGCGCGCTCCCTTCCGAAAATTTGAAAATTCTCGGGCAGCTGCAAAGCATCTTGGGGTGGGCGAATGCAGAGTTCACATTTTCGGCCAGGACGTGAGGAGAGACACAAGGTAAGTCTATGGACACATGCACCCGCACGGGACAGGAAGTGCCAGCAAGCTCAGAGGAGTCAGCACTGGATCGGAGACCCGCTGGAGGGAAAGATGAAAAGGACAGGAAAGAAGATCAGATTAAGAGACATCATTAAAGGTAAGTGCTGACATTAACATTGGAGGGAGGGAAAAAGATTTTTTACTTTAATGTCACTTTAACTTTATTGCTATCACACAGGTTAACCAGTTCCTGTGTGATAGCATTCGGAGGTGACAGGTTCTCTTTATGAGCCTGCCCTCCAGTACAGACTTTGGACACTGGACTTAGGACGCACTGGACATAGGAACGCAACTGACACTTGACATAGGAACGCAATTGACTCGGGACTCAGGCCCGGTGCAGGCCTACGCGATCCGGGAACACGCGTCCCGGGATCGTGCGGTCCTGCACAATGCCGTGCGGCCCCATTAATTTCAATGGGGTGACATCCGCGCGGCAATCGCAGAAAAAAGGTACACGACGCGCGGCTGTTTTAGCCGGGATCATGTTTGGAAGCACTGGCGGAATCGCGGCGGGAAACCGTGCAATCCGCCCGGCGCGACTGGGGTGCCTTTAGAAAATAATGGCACCCAGAGCGCGATCAGTGCACACCTAGGCGACTCCCGTGGATTGTGGCTGCTGCCAGAGGAAAGGGAGTGCTGGTTCGGAGGGTGAATATTATGAAACACAGGGCCAGGATTAGGACAAATATCCCCAGAAGTAAGGAGAAGCAGAAGGGTGAGTGAAGTAAGGGGAGAGTGAGATTTATGAGTGAATGTGCCCCAGTGTCCTGGAGGTAACCCTTGCATGTAGGTTAAGAATGAGAAGGAGTTGATGAGTGCAGTAATAGGGAGAGGGTAGGAGAGAGGGTGCAATATATAATTTATGAGGTGGAGAGGGGGGGATTAAGAAGTGAAGACATAATTGTGAAAAGCAGTGGTAGAGAAGTCATGTTAAGTGAAGGAGAGTAGAATTCAGATATGGTAGAGACAGAGGTGAATGGAGTGAACAGGATTACCTGCAGTCTGTATGGAGCAATGTAGTTTATTTGTGTGTGCATTTTCTAAGTGTGAAGTTGATGACGACACTTAATATCAGATAGACACTTTGTATCAGAGAGACATTGCAAAGTGCCTCTGCCCCCTTGCAATTGTGCTTTCCCCCATAAGCACATCTGAATGTATAAAGGTGGCCATACACTTTACAACCATCGCAAGACCTTAGTCTTGCGATGGTTGTAAAGTACTTAAAAAAACATACGATCTGCCCATCTTGGACAGGCAGATCGTACTTGCGATCATCCTTGAGGGGCGGGCTTGCGATGACTGCAATGAGGGGCGGGCTTGCAAGGACGGCAAACGGGCAGTGTGCGCGTGCGCACACCGGCCCGTTCGTCAGTTGTCGAACCAGCAGGCCACTCACTCGCCGAGAATCGTACGATTCCCGGCGGGTTTTCCAGCCTGCTTGTTCGATGGAAGACGTGCGACCGTACAGTAGAAACGGTCGCACGCCTTCCATACACTGTACGATTCTCGTACGATCGCGGGATTTCCCGCGATTCTCGTATGAGAATCGTACAGTGTATGGGCACCTTAAGGCTATGGGGGGGGGGTGTATACCAATTAAACAATTGGGAAATGAGCGGGAAGGAAGTAATGAGACACTACAACACCAAATGTAACACAACCACTTGACACTTGCATTGGAAATGCTGTTTGATGTTTTAAGCAGCTTCCACAGTTACAGATCTCACGAGTGTCACTCACTTCACCTCACAGCCACAATTTGATGCTCACAAATGTTACCTCAGGTGTTCCCACCTCCCAGTTGCTCTCCTGGAATTGGCTGAGGGGACACCTCCAGCTGGTCTCTCTCTCTCTCCATACCAATTACAGGAAATACAGCACATGAAGTTTCCAGAATCACTGGATAGATGCTGCTCTGTACAAAAGTGTAATCTTTCTGTTCGGGCCTCTTCTAAGTTCACTGTATTTCTCTTAGATTCAACATATTCATTACTTATTTTTTTTTTTAATATAAACGCTGGCTGAATTTTTAATTTGACCTTGCATAAAATTTACAACTCAATATCTTTTCTCTTCCATCCTTCTTACATAATTGCTTGCTATTTTTTCTCCCTTTTATAAGTATTGATATTTTTATTCACAATTTAACTTACTTGCTCCTTGTCTTAAGAGAGGATGAGGCAGCCCTACTTTGCCCCAGCCTCCTGGGATACACGTTATAATAGTTGGCAGTGTGCAGATAAGGGACAGACTTAAGGACATTTTTTATTTTATTTAGTAAAGTGCATTAACATTCAGTGGCTTGAGATCTTGAATCCTTTTGTTGGAACAGTCCAACTCATCTTGCTTACAATAGTGATAATGAAATCTGCCAGCACAGTACACGCAAGTTTACTTATGGCAAACAAAACTCACTCACCCCCTCAAACAGTGAGAACAATCCAGAATATTTCACTTCTGGAATTTCCAGAAAAGAACATCTAAAAAGCTAAGCTGCAATTTTTAAATACCGTATATACTCGAGTATAAGCCGAGATTTTCAGCCCATTTTTTTGGGTCTTTATCATACAGCAAAGGACACAAGCTCCAATCATAGACTTTTATCATAGGTTAAATGCAGCCATCTTCAGGTGACTAGACATTGGCAAACAGAATTGTGGGGCGGGCCATACAACCCCTCTCACCCCCAGAAATCCTCAGGTTTTTTTTGCTAGTTTTCTTAGGAACAATAACCTTTCTCTACTGAGAGTTTGTTTCTGGCTAAAATCTACTTCTACAACCTATCTAAAGAGGACTCTCACATCAACCTAGCTAACCTAAGCCACTGAGACTGTGATCTTGCAGCTTTTGGATCGGTGCACCTCGGCAAGCCTTGGGGAGCATACCCGGACCCCACCATGTGAAGTATGTGGGGCTGATCTGTAATGTTACTTAGACGTTAGCCTGCGTGTGTTACTCTCTCATCCTTGGTACACCCTAGACATCTCCTACATCTTGGATGCCTCCTACATCTTAGACACCTCCTACATCTTAGATCTGAGGGTCTCCCTCCTCCCAGAACAACCCACACACACTATTGGTGTCCCTGGACCCCTGGTCCCTGCCTTTTCAGTTTGAGAGTTGGGTCAAATGGTATCTGCAACACATTAAGTGATATGTGATGCACTTGGAGTACAGTGCAACTTTTTCCCATTGAATGGGTTTATGAGTAGCTGCCATTCGACAATGTGACACATTTGGGGGTGGATTAGTCCCACCCCAAAAGGAAGATCCCTGGTTTCCCTCAAACTACAGCAGCCATTTTGAGCACATGGTCCTGAAAGGGACACACATATCTGCTCCATCTCTGGGCACTGGGTTTCAGCGCGGGCTTTCACCTTCAGTCGCGAAACACAGGTCCGCTGCACACCTTCTGCTTTGGAGCCCAGATCATGAGTACCCTTACCACAATGGCAGATGTCAGGCACAAGGGAAATGGGACTAGGGGGCAGGCCAGCACACAAAGTGCAGAGGGCCTTGACAGAACCAAACAGGTCGCTTACCGACTTGGCCATCGCAGAACCTTTGCTTCTAGGCGATGAGGGAGTCGTCGGAGTTGGAGGTCTCCTCTTGGGAGGAAGGGCAAATGGGCCATGATTTTTCTCTGGCTTAAGAAAACCAGTGCGGAGTTGGTGGACGCAGTGTGCACATTTGCAGCTAGAAATGCTTCCATTACAGGTCAGTAAGGCCCCAGGACCGGATGGCTTTACAGCCAGATACTATAAACGGTTTGAGGAGCAATTAAGTCCCTTTACAAAAGTATGCAACTCAGTAACGGAGTGTTACTTTTTCCTACACAGACGCTAGAAGCCCATATATCTGTACTTCCAAAACCAGGGAAAGATCTAACAATGTGGACATTTTCGTCCTATCTCCCTTATAAATATAGATCTTAATTTATATGCAAAAATGATGGCTTCAAGGCTAAAAAAAAATCTGCCTAAATGTATATATATAGATCAAACTGGATTTGTACAGGGACGGGAAGCCAGAGATAGTACCACCAGGGTCATTAACTTAAGTCTAGCACAAAAGGAGAATAAAGCTCTTTGCCTTCTGTCAATAGACGCTGAAAAAGCATTTAACAGAGTAAACCTGCTTTTTCTTAGGGAGTCCCTTATACATGCGGGTCTGGGAGAGCAATATGTATCAAAGGTGATGGCATTATACCTTCACCCTACTGCAAAGGTAAGGGTGAATGGAGATCTTTCTAACCCCTTCCCCATATTTAATGGCACTCGTCAGGGCTGTCCATTATCACCCCTCCTGTATGTCATAGTGATGGAACAATTAGCAGCTACTATTAGACAAAATCCATTGATTTAAGGGTTTGTCTGATCCAAAACAACAACACAAATTGGCTTTATATGCGGATGATTTACTTCTATTTATAACTTCCCCCTTGGTATCATTACCTAATATTCTGAACGAACTGAAGAAATATGGTGATCTGAGTAACTTCCATATAAATATATCAAAATCGGAATTTCTGAATATATCATTAACGGATGAAGTACAATCAAGCATCAAGGAATGCTATTCATTTAGATGGCAGCCCAAACAAATTGTATACCTAGGTATTAATATCCCGAAAGACCTTAATACACTGAAGGCCATGAACTTTAGAGATTGGACAGATAACATTTTCGATCAGTTCCACACTTGGAACTGTTTGAAATGGTCTTGGATGGGTAGAGTCAATATATTAAAAATGGATATCCTGCCTAAAATCTTATATAGGTTTCAGACAGTACCTATTTTGCTGCCAAGATCCTTCTTTCAAAAACTTAAGTCGGCAGCAATAACATTTATATGGGCTAACAAAACCCCACGGATTAGTGCTAAAGTATTAACAAGGCCAAAACAAAGGGGAGGACTGGGATTACCGGATTTTGTCCTATATCATAAAGCAGCTGTAATT
The DNA here is from genome assembly GCF_000935625.1 of Nanorana parkeri. Taxonomy (NCBI): domain Eukaryota; kingdom Metazoa; phylum Chordata; class Amphibia; order Anura; family Dicroglossidae; genus Nanorana; species Nanorana parkeri. The sequence continues at coordinate 904,590 of NW_017306946.1, read as the reverse complement.
CTGAGAATATTGGATTGGATACATAGTAGTCAAGTGAAAGGGGGTGTAAAACTTGAGACAAATATTGCCCCTATTCCATTGAGGAACATCCCATGGCTGCCAATAGAGAACAGACCCCTTATGTCTACACTGCCATATTTGGCAAAGCCGGTGCTTTGAATTTGGGATAGAACTCTCGATAAATATAAACTCTCGGCTAAACCAGGGCCCCTGACTCCCATTGCGGGTAACCCACAATTTCCACCAGGCATGCGGGTGGCATCCTTCCTGAATATTGATAACATCTTCAATGTACTGATATGGTACGTCTTAGAGAAAGGAAAAGAAGAATTGAAAATAGAACTTAGGCCAGAGAGACAAACAAATGGAAAATCATGGTTAGAGGCAATGCAGTTATCAGACTATATTAGAAGTCTTGGGACGGTAGAACTCTGAATAGACCATTTACGCCATTCAAGAAGCTATGTTTGAAGGAAACAACTACTGAACATGCATTGTCGGTGGTGTATGGTCTGTTGAGAGAAGGGAAAGCCAAAGGGCATACAAAATATATGAAGAGATGGGAACAAGATCTGAGGAGAGTGATATCAGGTAATGAATGGGAAAGAATATTTACTATGACACACAGTTCAGTAACATCCTCATTTCATCAGGAAAAAAACTATAAAATATTGTCCAGATGGTACAGGTGCCCAGAAGGAATTAAATATATTAATCCAGATATGTCAGATAGATGTTGGAGGTGCAATGTTGAGGAGGGAACGTACTTGCATATTTGGTGGAGCTGTCCTAGACTACAGACGTACTGGGATTTAATATTTAAAGTATATCGTTCTATAGGAACCATAAATTTGCAAAAGGATCCCATAATTGCATTACTATCTTTAATCCCTGGCCCTATAAAAAAAATAAAGACAGACATTTTAAGATTTGTATTGGCTGCAGCTAAAGTTAACATTTCACGTGGTTGGAAATCTGCAGATACACCTTCAATGGAGAGTTGGGGGAGTATAATGGAAGAAATAAGACTTATGGAGGAATTAAATGCCAGGGATGCGGGTAGAATGGATAAATATGACAAGATATGGGAGAAGTGGGAAGTATACAGACACAGAAATTTGAGAGATTGGTAAAAAAGGATAGAGCGGAAAGGAAGAGAATTAAAGGTGAGGCTCCCGCAGAGCCATAGAATCTATAAATAAATACATAATAGGGCTTAACGTTATTGGGATGAATCTCAGAGAGGTGTAATTAAATATTATTATTATGAAATATATATATATATATATATTTTTTAATAGTTGTATAGCACTAGACCTGTAGAGTATGGTAGAATAGAGTAGATGGTGGTTAGTATGTTGATGTAGGGGGGTTGGAGAGAGGATATAATTTTCGGAGCGTTAATTAGGTTAGGGGGGTGTGAGTAGTTTAACACAATATTTAGATATAGGGTACACATTCATGCACACTGAGAATACAAGTTAATAGTGGGAGGGTAAAGGGGTAGGGAATAAAGGGGTAATGTAATTGATTATAGACACTGTATTATAGATCATATATAAAGAGAGAACACAAAATACATAGTTACATAGTATTTGAGGTTGAATAAAGACATTAGTCCATCAAGTCCAACCTATTAGGATCTCATTCTAGGAGTACCTGTACCCCTGTATATTACGGTCCCTTAAGAAATCGTCCAAAAGTTAGTAGTGGTTGAGGTATATTTATAAAGCAAGGGTTAAGAGGGCATGAGGGTTTTAAAACATGGTTTGAAGAAACTAACACTGAAGGTTTTTTTTAAATAAATTCTTCCTATAATTTATCCCCCCCGAAGTAGAAATGATAGGTGAATAAATGCGAGAAGTAGAGAAGATAGGGATGTTAGGAGGTTGGGTAATGCATATTGAATGAATAGGTATGTATGGTTGTAAAAGTAATGGCATTGATATTTATATGGAGAGATGTATAGTTTAAGTTAATTACAAGAGTAAATTATATTGTAATATACATGCATTTCTGCTTTTTTTAAATATATACTTGTATAAATGAGTTTATGTGGAAAAATAATAAAAACTATATTAAACAAAAAAAAAAAGTCTCCATTTACTGGCCCTAACGTCACCAGTATAGGTTCTCAGAAGAAAAAATTCTGGTCTGCAGAGATTCTATTTGACGGGGGAAAGACTCTTTTGGTCAGTCTTTTGGACCTCTTTGTTAAGGAAGTCCCTGGGGGGCAAAGCAGATTCTTACGTAAGAAAAAAGCAAAGATCCCTGCAACAAAGTCATTCTCTCAAGGGTTTTGAAAAAGTTCCATTCCTCCCAATCAGGCTTCCTCTTCCAAAATGAGCTCAATGCACAGTTACATCACAAGTTCTAGATGTTTAAGCAATCGGGCACCAAGTCCATCTTGTAATGAGGGGGCTCCCTGATGTCATCAAGTGGGGGGGTGCTCTGTTGGCCTTCTTGACCACCTGGCCTCGGGACATTTTCTCCTCGTTTAATGCCTTCAAATCTTCCCTCTACTTCGTGGAGATTAAGGGATATTCACATTGCCTTGAAGCTATTACAGGAGTCACTCTTCAGAAGTGATTGTTCCGGTTCATTCGGAAGAATGCTTTCAGGGATACTTCAACCTGTATGCAATTGCAAAACCCAATGCGAATGTTTGCCCCCATCTTGGATCTCAAGGTTCTCAATCAATCAAGGATGTGTACTTGCATGTCCTCATCAGCTGTTCGTGCACTTTGCGGTGGAAGAATAGAACTTCCCGTTCGTAGCTCTTCCCTTTGGCATCTCCATGGCTCTCGAGGTCTTTACCGAGATATTAGTCCTGGTTCTTGCTCTCCACATTGTGGGGTATCTGGACAATATCTAGAGGCAGAGCCAGCTGTGCCCCTCCCCTGTCTGTCTCTCCAGTGAGCACTGGAAGAACAGAGAGGGGAGGGTGGAGTCTCTGCTGGTAGGAGACTGTGAGCTGAGCGATCAGCAGTTGCAAGATCACTCAGTTCAGCCGACCCACACTGCCTGTATTGGGAAAAATATATTTTACTCTCCAATAGATCTCCTTTATTTTATTGTTTTTGCCTTTTTGCATAGCCTTTGTTGTCACCATTCTATTTGTATTATATTTTTATAACCGTTATAGTTCAAACTGTAATAGCAATTGCTTTTATCAATTATAGCCCTTGGTTAGTAACATTTGTGGGATTTCTTTGAATATTACTTCTCATGTATGCAATATGTGTGTATTCATCAAACAACTTGAACATGAAAGAGCATGTCACTGCAGTGACAGAACAGAAGTGTGCATTGGTACAGCGGGAGTGAGCTCAGAGGCAGGTGCTGTGGCAAGTTGAACGGGGGCCTATGGTAAAGGTCGTGAGAGCTTGTTTAATAAATGGGAACACATGCTAATATATATACACTGAGTGGCCAGACCATTATACCTCTAGCCAGTTGCTAGAGGGCCAGACCCTTATAAATAGGGAAGCAGGTTGTTTACCACGACAGTAGAAGTGATTTTTTTTCTGAAGAGATGGGTAAACAACGCGATTTAACAGCCTTTCAAACGTGGGATGATTGTTGGCGCTCAAGCCATGGAGCGAGTATCATCAAAACAGCAGAATTCGTTAAATGTTCAAGAGCAGCTGTTGTTAAAGTGTTTAAAGACTGGACTGTCAGCAGAAAATCTGGGTCTGAACGTGCGAATTGTGGCCATCAGAGACTAGTCAATGTTAGGGCAGAACGGAGAGTGGCAAGACTGGTACAAGACAACAGAAGGGCAACAGTGCAGTGTCAGATTCCTCGCATCACCTTTCAACATCTCGTGGAGTCACGAGGCGGCCCAAAGAAGTCATCTCGTGGCCCAACGAAGTACTGATGTGGTGGTCATAATAATCTGGCCAATCTGGTGAAACTCGAATAATTAGAATATCGTGCAAAAGTTCATTTATTTCACTAATGGCTTACAGCTCATGAAAACCCCAAATCCACAATCTCAGAAAATTAGAATATTGTGAAATGGTACAATATTCTTGGCTCAAAGTGTCCCACTCTAATCAGCTAATTAAGCCATAACACTTGCAAAGGGTTCCTGAGCCTTTAAATGGTCTCTCAGTCTGGTTCAGTAGGGATAACAATCATGGGAAAGACTGCTGACCTGACAGTTTAAAAGCACACTGTTTTCCCTGAGTTATGCTATGAAACATGTATTATTAGCCAATTTTTTGGTAATGGGGTCACGTCAGGTAAATATGACTTGTTACCAGTTATACAGTAAGGTGCACACGAAATGGGCTTTGAACAGTGGTACAGTAGAAAGGCATCATGGCACACTCACAAACCAGCATGTAAAACAACTTGTCTCACCACTAAGGACAATGACAGAGGTTTGGATACACGTCTTCTGCAAAGGATGTGTAAGCCGCACTGCCGCGCCAAGGCACCTCTTATAGTGCGGTCCTAACTCTAAACTATGAGAGTCTCCATCTTGGAGCACATGGGGGCAGAAGATATCAAATTGGGTGCAGGCCTGTCAGGAGGACGCCCCACCTAGTGCGGCTTACACATCCTTTGCAGAAGACGTGTATCCAAACCTCTGTCATTGTCCTTAGTGGTGAGACAAGTTGTTTTACATGCTGGTTTGTGAGTGTGCCATGATGCCTTTCTACTGTACGTCAGGTAAATAGACACCAAACATGTCAAACCTTAAAATTGTGCGCCTGCAAAAAACTACCATACCCTAAATTGGCCAGAGGCGATGCTTTAAAAGCTTTTACCGCTCATCAATTTAATGTTAACAGTGATTGAGTGCCCTAAAATTACTTGCACTCCAACGTACACAGTGATCTTTAACAAATGTGGTGCAATTGTCGTTTTTGCATGTACGTGCACCTGACGTGTGTTTGAGTTTGTGCATGTATGTGGTTACAGTAGACTGTTTTTGTTTTTTTATGTGTCTTTAATTTTATACTTTCTTTCCTTTTTTTTTTTTAAGCAAAACTTTATTGCTATAACATAATGGACTAATAAGCCCACTATGATATAGCACAGACACAGTGATAGGTCTTCTTTATGGATATATCAGAGGTGTATTAGACCCCTAATGTTATCTAGGGACACCAGAGAAGCTAAAGAAGCAGAAAAAAATGACAGTCTGAAAGCTGAATTATTTAATTCACATCACTTCCACATTCAGTGATCGGATGGGAGATTAGCTGGTGGAATGTGATAATTTCTTCTCTGATCCAGCCACAGAGACCCGTCAGTCTGGTCCCAGGCCCACACAGAGGAAAGCGCAGCCCAGGATAGCCGGCGGTGGAGGGACGGGCGGCACCCTTCACTCACCATTCCTGTTATAGACCCACCCAAACGCTTGTATATTTCAAAGACTTCAATTTGTCAAACTTTCCCACCCAAGTTTGGGAGCAGGAAAGGACATTTATAAATGCCCATCCACCCTGCTGCAGCAGCCCTTCGGCCGTTTATTTGCAAGCTGCCGGACGGCAAGTGGTAAAATAGAAACCACAAACTTTACACTGCATTTAGGTACAGGGAATATATACAGTGTTAAAATGCTTAGGCTTTATTCTTCATGTAACCCAGAATTTTGTTAGCCTTTGTAACATCTATCAATAATTTTTGTTTATTTTGCTATCTCTAAGCATTTACAAATATTTATTCTCTTCTGTTTTGCCCATGTGTTATTGAAGCATGGCTTTATAGCATTGCTGGTGTCAGCATTGTAAATCTTATTTGTCACACTGCTGTTGATTTTATCTTATATAAACTATTCGATAGTAAGTATATTGGTTTTAATATTGCTTTAGAGTCTAAAACATATTGGCCGTATTTAATCAGCTGAAAATGTGGCTTTGCTTTTTCTTCTAGACCACAGATCTTATAAGGGCACTGCAGGAACTGGAAAATGCAGCTTCTGGAGATGCAGCTGTGCATCAGAGGATAGGCTCATTGCCAGTAGAAGTACAAGATGTGTCACTTCTGAACAAGATTACTGGTAAGCAATGGATTATATCAGTACCAAGTATACTTAAAAACTGTCTTCATGCATTTATGCAAATGTTTTCTTTTTGGACTATTTAGATAAAGCTTCTGGAGATCAGCTAGCAAAGATGGTGGATGATGCTTGCATGCTGCTTGCAGATTATAATGGCAGACTAGCAGCAGAAATAGATGACCGCAAACAGCTGAACAAAATGCTGTCAGACTTCCTGCAATGTCAGAAGGAGGTCCTCGATGAGAAGGAACACCAACTAGAAGTGCGTACTTTTTAATTTTTTTTCCATTTCTCTTACAATATATTTGGCAAAATTTTAGATTGAAAATACCGTATTTTTCGCTCCATAAGACGCACTTTTTTCCCTCCAAAAGGAGGGGAAAAATGTGCCTGCGTCTTATGCAGTTTCGGGCACCGGGCGAGTACTTTTTTTGTACATTTAGCTCTGCTAAAGCAGAGCTAAATGTACAGTAGGAGCCACTGCTCGTTTAATACGAGTGATCTATTGAGATCACTCGTATTAAAACGAGGCGGCGGCGATCGAGATCACCATAGAGCAGACTAAGAACGGACGTTCTATGTCTGCTCTGTGTGATCACTGAGACCGTGGCGCTGTAATCACAGCGCCACCTGTCTCAGCGGTCACTAACTGCAGCCACAGAAGCTACGGTCTGTCGAGTGCTCCATAAGGCACACCGGACCTCCCTGCGTCCTATGGTCCAGTGCGTCTTATGGAACGCAAAATACGGTAAGTGAAACTTGATTAGTCAACAAACTTAGACTTTAGAGCAGAGCTACAAAGCATATTTTAACTTGTGACTAGTCAAATATGTAAGACATTTTCAAGGGCAATTGACTTTTATGGTACAGGCTAATGCCCCCATTAGTCTTTAAAATGGTTAATTAGAATGACACAATAGTTGGGGATGATATTACCAAATCTGATTAAGGTAGTCCAATCTTATGCATGCTTGGATGGCCAAATCTATAAAATCTAACAGATTATGCGGCTATGTAATTTGGTTCTGATCTAATTTCATCTCGCATTTAAGATATCTGAGTAGTTACTGAGCCACGTGCATAGCTGCATAGCACAGTTTTAAAATGACAGTACACTCGGGAGGTAAATCATAAAAATGCATGCAAATACCTTGAACAATTAACAGTCCTTCCTTCTGGAGGGTTGCTACTTTTGTTTCCCATGGTCCCTGTGTGTGTTTATAAAGTAGCCACAATTCCAAGCTCACTCCCGTGACTGACTACAATCACACGTTTAGTTTATTCATTTGTATTGAGATTGTTTATCACGGGAGCAGGCTCGGAGTGGTGGCTACTTTACAACACACACACAGGGACCTTGGAGAACAAAAGTAGCCTCCCTCCAGAAGGGAGGACCGTGTCAGCACCAATTCAGGGATAGTTTGAGGCCCTACAGCACAGTGATACACAGATAAGCAACATTATTGTTAAATGTTAAGGTGCATGAATGCATTTTTAAGATTTAACTCCTGAGTTTAGTGTTAATTCACGCTAATGTGTACTACTAAAACTACCTGATCTGTTAGGTAATTGGCATTTCCACAGGTACATTGAGGGTATATATAACACTAAAAAAAAAATTAATAACATCATGCAAGACTAGCTTATGGTAAGTAAACCTTTAGACCCAATTTACTTACCCAAAAGCAAGTAAATACAATATGTAGTTACGTAATCTGATGTCAACTCTGTATCATTCTTTATAACTGAGTTCATGTCAAAAATCACCCATGAATAGAATGGAAGAATTGTAGAAAAGTAATTCTTCGCCATTATAATTTTCTTTACTTTATAAGTAGTACATGTGTTAGGACCACATTACCTAAACATTTTCTAGCTGTGAAGGAATAATATGTCTGTGTTGTGAGAGGTGTTCATGAATACTTTGTACTATACTAATATTTACAGTAAGTGGGTTGAAGGAGATTTAGGGAGTGGTGTTTTTAAAAGTATGCTTTAATCTTAATTTTGCATTTTAAGTAAATTTTTATTGAGACTTCAACAATTTTAAGTAGCATATTGAACAAAACAGTCAACATAACATAATACAGCAATAACAATGTAGGCATGTATTGATGATAACATAGATAGGAAAATAAGAGTAGTAAGAAAATGTTACTTCGTATAGACAGACATAAACCAGAAAACCTGTAAGTGCAAGTATGCTCAGTCATCAGGGCAGTAGGACTTAAATACCAAATGTTCAAACATCCAGAACTAAAGTAGAGGGTAGATCCTACCGGAAAAAAAAAACAGAAAATGTAAACACAGGAAAGAACAACAGTGGTAATAAAAGAGGGTGGAGGGAGCGGGAGTGACACCAGACTAAGCAGCGCTTAGTAACGGACAGAAAACCATTGTTAGAGTTGAAGGTAGCCCCTGCAAGAGTTATGGGGAAGAAATAGTATATCCAAGGTGTCCATATAGCATTGTATTTGTCCAATTTGTCCTCCTGTCGAGGTGTAAGGTTATAAAATATCATGGTGTAAGACATGTAATGACATGTAATCAAAAAAACTGTCAGAGTGTGGGGGTCTTCCTGGAGCGGACAATCACATGTTTAGCAACAGTAAAGATGTGCAGATGCAATTTAAATTGAGTTGGGGAATAGTCAAACAGCTTTTTATTTAGAAGTGCAATATAAGTAGAGAACGCATCACAGTACAAATCTTACAAAAAATTTACAGACCAAAAATGGGAAGCAACTGTGCAGTAACACCAAATGTGGACGTACCCTCTATCTGCCAACTTCTAAAACAGTTGGTAGAGTAAAACAGGAGTGCTCTAGAAATTCTATGTGGGACCCGGTTACACAGTAAAAGTAACTTGTAGTTGGTTTCCAAGGCCGACACTGTGGAGGAGCTCCTAGGAGTGGCAGTCCAAATCTGATCCAAGTCCTCGCTAGTCAAGCCCCACCCAGTTTGGATTCCCATTTAGTAACATAAGGAGTTAGAGAAGGTTGAGAAGCTTCCAGAAGTTGGGAGTAAAGGAGAGAGATAACACCAGGTAAATAATGGTCCGAATCACATAGACGCTCAAACTGTTTTTTGGGAGTGTTCTAGAAATGTGTACCGCAAGACATTCAAATAGTGTTTTATTTGAAGGTAACAATTAAGTTTATGGAGGGGAGGCGGTACTTTTTCCTTAAAGTGGAGAACTGTTTAACCCCAGCAGAATCCACCAATCTAGCATTACTTTAATCATCCTTAATCGATTCAAGCACTTGTCTCTAGCAGGAGTAAAATCAGTTTGCTGGATGTCTGCCATATTTCCCAGTTTAAGGGATGTTGCATATTAACACATGCTTTTTACACAAGTTGAAATGTGTTTTCTTTGTATTTTTGTGAAATGGAAAACGTGGTTTCCTTCACAAAGTTATAAAAGTTCATGCCAATGATCATTAAAGCCCAACTCTGTACACAATGTTTTTGTGTGTATACAAATGCTACTTCTCAGTTGTAATAGATTGTCCAGTTTACAGAATGTTAAAATCAATTCTCTTTCTGCAGAATAGTACAGCTCCTGTGGTATGGACAGTTGCAGTGTCTCATAGACCGCAGTGCTGGTTGTTTTTTTCGCCATTCACAAAATGTAGCCTGCAGCCATATCTTTTGTGACTGGCCAAAAGGTAAAAGGGGGCAGAGAAACTACATCAGTGATGCAGTCTGTGAGAGTCACAGCACTCATATTCGCAACAGGCTTGTACTGTGAGGTAATCAGACAACATAAGATAGCTGAGAAGTGTTAACATTTATTTACACATCAACTTGGAAAAATCTTTATGCCCAGAGTTGGGCTTTAATATACATTATCATGTATAACCATTCATTCAGAGGAGCACCAGAAGCATGTTCTTGCTTCAAAAACAATGGTGCAGAAAGGTACTTTTTCTTTTTAGTATCACCATAGGCAAATATATGAATGACCCCTAAATGACTGGCAAACTACATTCTTCACTTACAGTAATGCTAAACTCAGGAGTTAGATCTTAAAAATGCATTCAAATATCTTAACTATTAACAAAAATTTAACTTATTTGTATATTACTCGGCTGTAGACCCTCAAATCATCTTTGAATTGGGGCTATGTTTTGTTCCCCATGGCCCCTGTGTGTGTTGTAAAGTAGCCACCACTCCAAGCTCATTCCTGTGATGGACTACAATCTCCATACAAATCAGTAAACTAAACATAAGATTATGGTCCATCAAGGGAGTGAACCTGGAGCTTTGACTACTTTACAACACACACAGGGACCATGGAGAACAAATGTAGCCACCCTCTAGAAGGAAAGACAGTGTCAGCACCAATTCAGACATGCTTTGAGGATCTATAGCCAAGTGGTACACAAAAAAGATCAATTTTGTTTATGGTTAAGGTACTGGAATGCATTTTTAAAAATGTAACTCCTGGGTTTAGTGTCACTTCAAAGTTAAACTTCAGGCAGACATAAAAGACACAAATTAATGCAGCTTATTCATTTATACATTCTTTTTTAATGCAAGCAATGTAAGTACCTGAATTTGACTTGGTATTGGCCTGTTGAGTCTCTGTATAGCAGGGCTGGAGTGTGAAAGAAAGAAAGAAGCAGCACGAAGAACTAATTGGTCCATGTGCTGTGAAGAGGCATGCTTATAGGAGACCAAAGAGATGAGCTTGTGTCTTCTTTCTTTCATTGTCCAGTCATAGGCTAAAGCTCAAAGTGACAATTCAGGAGTTAAATCTTAAAAATGCACACAAGTCCCTAACTATTGAACTACAATCTCACCTATAGTTTACTAATTTGTATTGAAGTTATAGTCTATCAGGGGAGTGAGGTTAGAGCTACTTTACAACACACAGGGACCACGGGGAACAAAAGTAGCCATCTTCCAGAAGGAAGGACAGAGTCAGCATGAATTCAGAGAAATTAAGCATAAATAAGCTAAGCTTTTTAATAGTTATGGTACTTGAATGCATTTTTAAGCTTTCACTCTTGAGTTTAGTGTCACTTTAAGGATGCCTATTGGCATAAAAAGTACTGTGAATGAAATCTATGTATTAATGATGAATAGTGCAACAAAAACTGTTTTTTTTAATTTTTTTTTTATTTTACCATTTACCTACCGGTAATTACAATTTTCTACACAGATTAAAATCTGAATCTTTGGATAGAAAATAACTTAAAAGCAGAGGCCCTGTAGAATAAAAAATAGTAGCGGTATTTTTTGTGTATTTGCAGTAATGCTTAATGCTTATGTAAAATCATTTTTAGTACACACAAACACATTAAAATGCCAAATTGTTTTGTTTAACCTCTTGCCGTGCGCCCGTAGTAGAAAAACGGACGGACGGCACTGCTGCATCTGCGGGTTGCCGTCTCCAGACGGCAATTTTTTTCTGCTCGCGCGCGCCCCCTAGCGGGCACGCACGGGCAGAAAAGACCCGACAATGCACACACCCGGTACCGGGTGTCACACATATAGGCGATCAGCGGGTCCATAGCCCGCCGATCGTCGCAGCGCTGAATACTGAAAAATGGCCTGGATGGGAAGGGGGTTTAACACCGCGGATGTCAACTGGTTAATATAAAATATGGGGTCAGGTTGAGTAAGTAGATACAAAACATATCCAGCTTTAAAATTGTGTGCACCCATGCAATGGTGAAAAACTATTGAAAATTATCTACAAGTGACACTTTAAAAGCCTTTACTGCTCATCAGTTTAGGTAATAGTGAATTATAGCCCTAAGATTATTGTTATCACTCCAACATTCACTGTAATACCTAACATGTGAGGTGCAATCTCTGTTTACATACATGTGCATACCCTACATTCATACGCAAATGCCAAGGGGCAGCGGGGGAACTTTTACATTTTTTTTTTTTTTTTAACTTAAAGTGACATTAAAGGCAAATTACAAATTTCCCCCCATGCTAGTGTGAGGACTTAGCTTAAATGATGCCTCTTGATTCAATCATCTTCTTTCCTGTAATTTTCAGGAGTCCCTCCAGCGCTGGTGACGGTATCTGATCCAGCGCTGACTCCTCTCTCTTCCTGCCACTTCCTGTCCCACGGAGTCTGTGCGGGTGCACGCTGCCTCCATTGACTTACTTTGTGTCTCTCCTCGTCTCCCGGCCAAAGATCTGAACTGCCCATGCGTCTGCCCCATGATCCTTTGCAGCCGCCGGAGAATCTTCAGATCTTCGGATGGGAGAGTGCGGCGGAGACGCAGGTAAGTTCACAAAAGGGTTAAAGCTTTTTTTAATGTTTTTGCATATATCTACTGCTTGCTAGCAGTGGATATATGCAAAAATACACAAGGGTTTAATCATTTAACTCTATAGGGACCCTATGTGATAGCATTTGTAGGTGACTTGTTCTCTTTTTGGAGACAGGGTTCTTTTAGACCCCTAATATCTCCCCTGCTTCATAGGCATTTCATCCGGGCTTATGATAGCTCCAAATTGGGACGGAATGAGTGCACAACGCTTACTGATTCAGTGGTCATAGAGCAGATCAGGGAACGGACACTCACTGGTCCGCTCAGCTCACCGCTTTGACACCTTTTGGGGAGGCAGCGGCACATTCATAGGCTGGTACAAGTGATCAGGCAGCTCTACAAACTCCCAGATCACTTGTATTTTAAAGCGCTTTGCCTACGCTTTAAACAATACCAAGATCACAGCCGGGAGCTGAATGTTATTTATGTATCTAAAACACCTCCATTTTAGGGCTCTGAAACTGGCAAGCAGACATCCAGTGACTATGAGAGCTGGTTATTTTTTGCTTATAATAGCTCCTTGATTATAGGGCATCCAAAGAACTACAAGAAGTTCAACTTGTGCAAGCACCTGGACATGCTTTTCAACATGTACATCATTTTCACATAGTTATTGAGGGGAATTTATCAAAACTGGAGCAGACAGAGTCTGGAGCAGTTGCCCATGGCAACCAGTTAGCATATCTGTTTTATTCTGTGCAATTAAGATTTGAAAATGAAAGAGAGATGCTGATTGGTTGCAATGCACAGCTGCTCCCGATTTTGTCTGCTCCAGTTTTGATAAATGGCCCTCATTATGTTTACTATAAAGTGTATGTATATTCTAAATCTATTGTTCAGTATGTTAACCATTATGTCTCACTGTGTAACCGATTCACATAAATTTTTATCTGGAAAACCTGCCAGTAACAGCACTTCCTGATGCAGGGTGACAGTACTTAGCCACTGCACCATAGATAGTTTGCTGTTTGGGCCCTTTAAAATCGACACCGGGGTCGGATTGTAAAGTAGGCTGTAACCAGCTGCTTCACTCCCTGTGATTTTGTGTAACGCAATCACTAAACACTAGCTCTGCCTTTGCACACAATACATTGTCCATTGTAATGAATGGGGGAAGAGAGCTCAGTTGTAAGTTACACAGATTGCTTGCAAAGCACGGAGGTGGCCATTTCCATGAGGATATGAAGAGGAAAGCTAACAAAAAACAAAGCAAGAGTACATCTTAACCCTTAAAACTCTCGAACCCATGTAAAAACAATTTAAACTGCAAGAAACACTTTCTTTTCTTTTTTTTCTTTTAGCTTATGCTTTGTGAATTGGAACATGTAACAAAATTAAAATAGGTGTTATCCCAATTTGGCTGCAAAAGTGGACGTACACTTTAAAGAAACTGTATACAGTGAAACATGATCCTAAGCATACTCAAAAAAGATTTATGGTTTACATATACTGTTAAGTGATGCATTATAAACAGGGCCTTTCAAGTTATCACACAGATTGGCACTCATTTGGAACTAGTGGTTGATTAAGACATTTGAGGCTAATGAACATTGCAATTGTAATCAGTTTTGTTTTAGTACAGTACATCAAAAATATAAAATATGCATAGTACTATAATAAGTGCTGCTTTACGATGGCTATGCATACTTGTTATTCCATGAGTCTGTATACATCTCCATTTATATCTCACATGATTTTGCAGTAGAATTGGTAAGTTTTAAGAACGTAATGATGTTAAATGTGTGGTTTTGTTAACCATTTCTAGATTGTATTGCAGGAAATGGATATTTCTTCCAAAATGATGTCTTCATTACCACATGATCTGTGCTGTAAAACAATAAAACATACCATCCAAAACGATTGTACTGTCTCTGTTTATACAATTAGAACTAAAATATTTTAAATATCGTGAACCACAGTTTTTTTTATTTCCACCTCAAATTGTCTGCCTGCCTCTTTTGCTGCGTGCAAAAAATGTTTGCATGCTGAAATTGTATTTTTTATGAGTACAGTACAGGCAGCTCACCTTAGGATTGAAGGAGAAAACACTATTCTTTAGGTGACATTTTGCAAGATTGGGTGTTCAGCGTGAGCCATTCATTCATCCTTGGCTCATCTCTCCACATTCCCACAAAAAGCACTTTATAGTTTTAAATATTATTTTTTAATTTTTGTAGCAGAGCTACAAGTTAGTCTATAAAAGTCTTTATATGTTGATAATTTTAAAACAATGCATTAGGGCAGATATATAAACTGATTTATGCCAACAGGATGTAACAACAGTAGTGGTTATAATGCCTTCCTGGTTATTTTGTGGCAATGCAGTGCTTTTGAGATTACAAAAAAGTTGGGGAGGTCCTTAGTTTTGTTGAACTTCAACATGTATGAAATACTTTCTGATACTTTCTATATATCATTAAGGCTTGCCCAGCAACAAAAAGTGGTTGTAGTGTAGCAGCATTGAAAATTCACACTTCATGCATATCTGAATCTTGGAAGGTGCACAATGGAGTGAAACTAGATCAAAATGAGCTTGGTAAATAGACACCAAACATGTCAAGCCTTAAAATTGCGTGCGCCCGCAAAATCGAAAAAAAAACGCTCATAGGCGACTATTAAAACGCTTTTACTGTTCATCAGTTTAGTGTTATCAGTGATTAAAGGAGAACTATGTGGTTAGGGATTTTCCCCATAGTTCTCCTTAGGGTAACGGGAGGACACAAACTAGCGTCCTCCCATCACCCTAAGCTCAGTATATAGGGAGCTGCTGCTCGCAATATACTGAGACGCCGAAGCAGATCCCGACAATTATGTCTGGATCCGCCCAGCTGCGTGAGTGACAGCTGGCTCTGCCTATCTAGAGGCAGAGCCAGCTGTACCTGCCCCTCCCCCATCCGTTGCGCCAGTCAGCGCTGGCGGATCGGAGCGGGCGAAATCCAGCCCCTCCCCTGTAAACGCGTGTCAAACGTGCATTTACGAGGGCTATCCGGCTGTATCCTAATTCCTGTCACAGAGCCGTGCCGGTCCCGGCCGCATCGGGCACAGCGGATCTCGGGACCGGCAGTGACAGCTGCTATTACACGCGATCGAGCGTCTAGATCGCTTGACTGTAGAGATCCCTGCCGGCCGTGTAATTACGGCGGCCGGGAAGATGCTCGTCTGGCTCCAGCGTCCTCTCGTCGCAGACGAGTGGATTTTTCGAGCCCTGTGTATATATATATATATACATTTCATCCCCTGGTATCTATTTAGATCTGTGGTTCTCAAAGTTCGGGTCCATGGACCTTGCTTAAACAAGTAAAAGTGTATGTAGATCACCTTTTCCCATACGCTATGAACTAAAATTTGGATACAACACTGTCTGTTTCTACACTGCTGTCACTAGCTAAATATCAGAGGAGTACCTCAGTATTCTTTTAACTCTGCATTACTAATCATCTGTATTTTAAAAATGTATTTTCTCCTTTTTAAACTTTTGTTTTATTTATGCGGTCACTGTTCAGACTATTTTGTTCCGGCAGCTCTAGTCAAAAGTACTGCTTATCTTTCTGCTCTCCTAAGACATTCTAATGTCCACTTCACACCTAGTGTAGATGAAGGCACTGGCAAACTCAAGGACACTTGGTATCCACCCTGGGTTCCCTTAACTGTTGGGCAAAGGTTGCATTTATAGCTGAAACAGTGGCCTGGATACTGACATTGGAGTGATTTAGCAAGGGGAAAATGTCTCAGTCCTGGTTTCAGTTGTCATATTTACATAGTTATTTACATTGAAGAAAGACATAATCCTGAACTTTAACCTCTCATGTCATGGCCTTGCATGATAGTGCTGCATAATTCTTCCACTGTTCCCAGTGACAGAACATCTATTGCAGAGTGTAGGAAGATGGTTAGGACCAACTGACCCGTGCATGCATCTTGGTTTGAGAAGCAGTATAGATTTCCAGCATTTGCATCTACCTTGCGAAGATTTGTTAGGAGTGACTTTAAATTGACCTCAAGGTTTCTACAGATGTCAGTGAGCTGATAACTCCACAAGAATGTGGAAAACATGTTTAGGTAGTGCTCCTAAGGACTGCAGTGTTTCCCAGACCTTGACTCCAAAAGATGTTCTCAAACCAAATGTTCTTTTGCACCTGAATGCATTAGGACGTGTTTGCTTTTCTGCATGTTTGAAGGAATGGTGGCACCATGTCTGCACCACACATTCTGTAAGTGGCTACAGGAAAGCAGTGATACTGCGGCCAATGTGGGAGTTTTGCATTGTGAACCTAGAAGTCATTTATTTTAATTATCTCTTTATTAAATTTTTTCATATTAAATACAATTACAAATGCAAATAAATACAAACCAAAAAATTACATTAAATATATAAAAATCTAGAAATGCAGTGTAATACCTTAGAACATTGAGTGTTGGGAAATGTTCTTTGTAGATCATTTTCCCATTTCTTAATATAAACGGGAGGGGTCGAGTCTTTCAGGCAACTCAAGATTTTATACATTAGAGACAACCAATAAGTAGGGGGGGTTTACTCCTAATACATTTTTAAAAGGTAGGGACTGCGGAATTAATCTAAACGGCTTTTTTAATGTAGAAACAAAATGAGACAACTGTTGATAAAGCCAAGATTCTAAAGGATGTATTCCCCAATGAGATTGCAATATTTGAAGTGGGATAAGAGCATCGCCTTGTAACACATCTTTGAGACATAAACATTTAGATTCTGTCCAAGTTAAAAAAAAAGAGGGATCTAATTTACCAGGCAGAAAATAATGATCTGATAATGGTAATAATATAGAATGTATGGCCAATGATTAAGACGGTGAATACAATACCAAGTCAATAAAGAAACATATGTCAAAGGGGAAGTTAGGGCAGATAACTTTCTTTTAACTGGCAGGATTCAAATGCAGTTCGCTAAACAATTATCACTTAACCCAAACTCTAAATTAACCCATCCTTTTTGTGAAGCATTAAATGTCCAATCTACCACTCTTACTAACTGAACTGCCGTGTGATAGGTTTTAAAATCTGGTAATGCAATTCCTCCAGTGTTTTCAAGTCTGGACAGTATAGCAAATGCTATCTTTGGTTTCTTATGTTGCCAAACAAATCTAGATACCAACGCCAGTACAGAATCAAAATAAGACTTTGGTACAGAAATCGGAATAATTCCAAAAATATAAACAACATTTTTATTTTGGGAGAATCATCAAGTCATGCCTTTAATAGAGGAATATATATTTAATAGAGGAGAAGTTAAAGTCACCTGCTAATATTAAATTACCTATTCGGAAATTAGCTTACTCAATACTTTTTTCAAAAAAGGAGCAGGAGAGTTATTTGTAAAGTGATTAGAATGAAATTTCACCGTAGAGTCATGGTTTAGGTGAGTCTGCTGAAGAAAAACAAGATCTGCACCCAGCCGATGTAACTTTTCTAAAATCTGACATCTTTTAGATGGTGCATTAAGGCCTCTAACGCTGTATGATAATACACAGAGAGGTAGCATCTTGAGCATCACATTTAAAAATCAAATAATTGACGGTTTCATGGAAGAAGACGGCAACCAACCTTGACTTAAAAGTTCAAGAAAAATAAACGCACTACAAAAAAAT
Organism: Nanorana parkeri; assembly: GCF_000935625.1. Taxonomy (NCBI): domain Eukaryota; kingdom Metazoa; phylum Chordata; class Amphibia; order Anura; family Dicroglossidae; genus Nanorana; species Nanorana parkeri. The sequence goes on along the minus strand of NW_017306946.1, from coordinate 886,655 downwards.
AAAAAGAACTAAAACGAAAAACTAACATTAACATATAATCAAAATAATAATTTTACTCAAATATATAGCGCAAAAAATGAATCCCCGTCACCTTTACTTGCTAACAGGGAGAGTCCATCTAAACGACAGAGTGTGGGCCATTAACAAATTAATAGGCCTATTACCTTGGTATATAATGTGCTCTACCCCTCGCCTCCTAAAATCCTATCCCAACCTCTCTGCATTTAAGGTATCAGGACTTAATTTTAATATATTGAATATTTTTACATGAAAGCTGTGATACTGCAGCCAATGTGGGAGTTTTGCATTGTGAACCTGGAAGTAATTTGTGCTTAGCCTTGAGGTGAATGACACCAGGAAAGATCCCTTATTTTTTGTAAATAGGGTGCAGTGGACCACAGGGTAGTGCATATGCTCCACTGTTTTTTTATGCTGGATTTTTTTTCTTTCTGAAAGTTTTTAAAGGTAAAAACTTTTGTTTCATCCTTATCTTCAGGGTCTGCTAACCGGAGAGATGGATAGACTCACCTAAGTAGCAAACATAAGCCATCAAACACAATAATTAGGCTGATATTAAAGCCTGTAGACATGCCATGGGGGTGGCACCAGTTAGTGATCCATGTTCATGGATTTTAGGACTCCATTGACGATTGATTTTTATAAACAATATTTCCATTATGTTCTGCCTAAAATAAACCACCAGCTTCGTTTGCTATGGTTTCATCTGAGAAGAACAAGCACAAAAGAAGAAACAGAGATAGAAGATGTTTCCGACAGAAGAGTTTAAAGAGATCCTTAAAGCGATATGTATAACACTTCAAATCCTGGAGACAACTGAATGAAAAATATAATGATGTATATTCAGGAATGAAACGTTCCTAAAAACACCAGGTTATTTACATATCAAATAATGAACTGTAGAAACCACATATTTCCTTCCCTGTTTTTTCCATTTGAGGATGATAATGATAAAATTGGAGTAAATACCCAGAATTAAACGTCTTACTTTAAAAAAAAAATCCCACAAGTCCAACTTGACCTTAAAATATATCTAGACAAACAAATATCACTAAAAACTCATGTGGGCTTTCACTAAAAACCTCAGTTAGGCTTTCACATGTTGGATAATTTTCAAAAGTAATTTTCAATACATTAAAACTGAAATGTTAATTAAATAATACCTTGGATCCAGCCATGAAGATCCTTGTTTAGACACTTTCTTTTATAGGGGTGACAATGCTATGTCCAGTCTCCTAATTTTTCTCCTGCATTGTCACCGTGTCCCACGGACTTCCAGTAGAGATTACAAGTGACCAATTCAACACATACTATGCTGGCATAGTCCATTATTCTCACCATCAGGAAACCTGCCATGATAAATGCTATGCAGGTATCGCTGGAGTACATGTAGACAGGAAGTGGCTGCAGGAGATCAGCAGCAATGAGAGGCAAAAAAGTGAAACAAATATTCTTACGGGACACAGAATAGTATTCTGGAACATTTAGGTTATACTGCCACTATACTTTCTTGTAGTAAGATTCTTCAGTTGCTGCAGAGCCACTAGGGTTCATTATAGAGTTTCCAGATTTTCCCTGAGGGACCAAACCTGCAAGGAAGAATATGCGGGGTCAGCCTGTTGGGCACAGGATTCTGTTTTTGACGATCACCTAGCCATGTGGTGCATTATGCTGAGTTAGCTGCAGGGTGCTGTACAGGTCCAGGGTCATGGTACACCCGTCTGGTGGAACCCAGTCCCAGAAGACTACTTAGTGAGCATGCCTGCCATATGGGTGGAGACCACTGCAAAGGGCTTTTCCTTAACACCCAGCCTATCTGCCTAGGGGGAGGCACAGGATGGAAGACAGCTGCGGAAAGTAAGGGAACTTGCCTTTTAAATGGGAGCCCAGGTATGCTGCACTGGTCATCTAGGGGTAAAATTGTGTAGCTCTGGCTGCAACATATTCAGTTGCAAGCAGGCGGTGTAAGAGGATAACTTTTCATATAAAAAAAACTTTTTTTTTGCCCCAGGGAACCCTCACTGAGACTGTGCAACCTTCTTTTTTTCTGGGCTCGTTGATGCCTTCAGTGACAGTCAAAGATTACCACCATTGTGCTTTTATGAAGCCTTAACCCCTTCTCGGGTAGCCCTCTTAACTTTTGTCAAGGGAGGAGTTTTCCGCTACCTTTTTTTTAAACCTATGGGTAAGTTTTTATGATTATTGGAGTCCTCTGCCTACAGGGGCAAGAGAGCCCTCTCATTCTCTACCCAGAGTTTGTCTCCAATCTTCCTCTAGCAGTAACTGTTGTGACCCATTTGAATGTGTAAGATGAAGATGGGACGTCTGGTTCTGAGCGCACAAGGAGATTTAGAATACTGAATTATCTCAGACGTACCATTTCAGGCCTTATTGATGAAGCACAAATGTGCCTTGACTCAGAGCAGATTGCATCAGCATTGCCCAAGGTCACCAGCCTGGGTTTTCTGAAAATGCCTTTAGCCAGTTTAAATCTTCTGCGTATAATGACTGGTTTCAGCTTGCAAAGATCTTCACCCCACCCAAGTGTCTTGCCTAGCAGTATCCTATGAAAGAGCATTTTCAAAAAATGTGACGGGCCCAGGACCGGCATCATGAGTGTCGGTGGGAAGCTGTTCACCAATCTCCTCCCCGCTCTATGGGACCGGGAGCGATGTAGATTACATAACTTACGGTCCCATAGCTGCCAATGCTGGGCTCATGAAGCCCAGCAATAAGCTATTGAAGTGCAATCTGCACGGCAATAGCTTATTTAAAGTAGAAAGGTGAAACTAGGGGTCTTTTGGACCTTAAAAAGTACTTGTCACTGCCAATATGCTATCACATGGGAGGCTTATAAGCCCCCCTAGGTGATAGCAATTATAGTAAAGTGGGGGAACAAAACAGTTTTTAAAAATAAAATACATTTAAAAATAATAATTAAAAAATCCTTGTTGTGAACACAGCCATTTGCTGTCTATAAAGACCTTAACTGTGTCTTTTGAGAATATCTAAGTGTTCAAGGACTCTGTCTAATGTCTGAAAGTCCTATCTAAAGCCTTGTTCTCCCTTGCTGTCCCTGCTATGCAACCTGCTGTTGCGACCAAATACAAGCGCAAAACTCTGGCTGTCTGTTCCGCAGTCATCAGTGCCTAGAATTTAGGGAATGGTCTCTTCACCCCGAAGTATCTCTAGACCTCTGTTGAAGGTGAGCTATGCCGGACATGGACCTTCTGGCTCTCCAGGTCCAGGGATTCTTTGACCTTTGCTGTGGATGGCCTGGGATTAGTTCAACCTGATCTGTGCCTTTCCTCCTCTGAAACTCCTTCCTTGGCAGCTCCGCAGGGTCGAGATGAAGGACATTCTGGTGATTCTCATTGCACCGAACTGGCCAAGATGGACTTGGTACTCGGACCTCATCAGGCTACAGAAGGACTTTAGTGGGCCTTACCAGATTGTTCGGATCTCCTTTCCCAAGGACCAGTTTATCACCATGCTTCTCAGCCACTTGCTTTAACGGCTTGCTGTTGAGTCCCAGGTTCTAAGCCATAGAGGTCTACCTGATTTGTTATCTCTATGCTTTTAAAAGCTAGGAAGTAAAATTATCACACAAAGTCTACCTTCACACCTGTAAAGTGTGGTGAGAGGCCAGGCATTTCCATCTCATCATGGAATTAATGTCTTTTCTCAAGTCCTGTCTGGATCAACAGTTAGCCTTGAGCACCATTAAGGTAAAATCTCAGCCCTAGCAATTCTTTTCCAAAGGCCGCTTGGCTCTCACTCCCTTGTGAAGGCCTTTGTACAGGATGATGTTTCCAAACATGTCAAGCTACCAAACATGCCAAGCCTTAAAATTACGTTCGCCCGTGAAGCCGCAAAAAAACTCAATACCCAAAATTTCACATAGGGAACATTTTAAACGCTTTTACCGCTCATCAGTTTAGTGCTAACAATGATTGACAGAGCTAAAATTATTGCCCACACTCCGACGTTCGCGGCGATATGTAACATGTGTAGCACAATTGTCGTTTGCGCACGTAGACGCACCAACACGTGTTTGCGTGTGTATGTGCGTGCACGTGGGGGACTTAAACATTTTTTTTTGCATTTTTTTTTTTTTTATGTTTAATTTTTATAACTTTTAAACACTTTATTTTTATTTATTTTACACTAACCCTATTGCTATTACATAGGGGGCTAACAAGCACCCTATGTAACAGCAGATAGGGTGTGACAGGTCCTCTTTATGGAGACATCAGGGGTCTTTCAGACCCCTAATGTCACCTAGGGACCCCAAAGAAGCAGAGATATGCTTCCCCATCTTTATCTCCTGTCTCTAAGAGCTGGAGACTGTACAGTGACACCGGAAGTGATGTAATGCACATCACTTCTGGGTCCAGTAATCGTAGGAGAGCTGTACCCACCCCCTCCCCCGTCTGTTGCTCCAGTCAACACTGGAGGATTAGAGCGGGGAGTGGGGGAAATCCCTGCGGGGAGCAGTGACTGACTCACTCACTGCTCTCTACAGGGACATGATCGAGAAGTGAGCGAGCGACGGTATGTGTTCGCTCACTTCCCAATCTATTGAGTCGACGTGAGACAGTTTCATTGTCACACGTCGGCTCTAACTATGAGGTTGAGTGAAATCACTCACCTTATAGTTCTCCTTTTAAACAGGTCATTGTTCTACCTTTTCTCTGTTCTGCTCCTAAACATCTTAAATACATTTCCCTCCATGTTCTGGATGTGGTACTTACTGTTCGAGTTTATTTTACAGCTACTGCTCCCTTCCATCAGTTTGACTCTCTGTTCGTCATTCCTGAAGGTCACAGTGAGGGACAGCCTACTTCTCATTCCACTATCACTAGGTGGATTTCTCAGCTCATCATTCAAACTTATCACCTCAGTGGCTAGGCTCTTCCTTTCCTGTTCAAAGCGCACGCTACTAAATCAGGTAGTGCTTAATAGTTCTTTCAGCATCAGGTACATGTTGCTCATATTTGAAAGGCTGCCACCTGGTCTTCTGTTCACACTTTCATTAAGTTTTACCAGGTTGAAATTTAGGCCTTAGATGTTGTTGGCTCCAGTTATTCTTTGGGTAATGCTGTAGGCTCCCTCGATCCACCCCTTGATAACGTGTTGTTTTTTTCCTTGTAGCCTTGGTAGCTTTTTGTTTGCTTTTGCCCACCTCTACTTTTTGTACTGTTTTTGGACATCCCAAATGTTCCAGATTACTATCATGTGTCCCTAAAATGTACAATTTAGCTGTAAAATCCATTACTTGCAGTAGGTCCCATAAGGCATGCTGGGGGTAGGAGGAGTTATATTGGGCTGTCCCTACAGCTTTGTTTTGCCAGTGTGCAATCTGCTGAAAGTGGCAGTATATCCCAGTGTCCCAGATTGCTTTCATGTCTTTCCAAGAAACACCAAGAAAATAATTTTATAGAAGAATTGTTTGTACTTTGCTTCTTTGAGGCACAAAGAACGCCATTTAGCTTTAGGTTATATTTCTGCCCAGGTTAACACATCCTACTACCAACATGCCTCAGTTTTTTGCTAGTGTCCTGGGAGGACAGATGTCTTTTCTCAGCTCTGCTGCTAGTGAAGCATATTTTATTCACTATATCGCAGCTAGAGCTGGTCTCTAAGGGCTCATGCACACAGGTGTATTGAAATACTCTCATCTATGCAAGATCTTTAATGGCATCCCAGTCTTAGTCCGTAGGATTCAATATTGAGGTGGGCCACCCTTTGCCGCTATAAAAGCTTCAACTCTTCTGGGTTTCCACAAGGTTTAGGAGTGTGTCTATGTGAATGTTTGACCATTCTTCCAGAAGCACATTTGTGAGGTCAGGTACTGATGTTGGACGAGAAGGCCTGGTTGAAAGTCTCTGCTCTAATACATCCCAAAGGTGTTCTATTGGGTTGAGGTCAGGAGTCTGTGCAGGCCAGTCAAGTTCCTCCACCCCAAACTTGCTTTGTGCACTGGTGAGCAGTCATGTTGAAACAGGAAGGGGCCATCCCCAAACTGTTCCCACAAAGTTGGGAGCATGAAATTGTCCAAAATGTCTTGGTATGCTGATGCCTTCAGAGTTCCCTTCACTTGATCTAAGGGGCCAAGCCCAGCCCCTGAAAAACAACCCCACACCATTGGCGTGCTTTACACCACTGCATTCGACACTTTGGGGGTGATTTACTAACCTAAACACACACACACACACCAAGTGTGTGTGATTTTCACACAGCAAAACTTATTTATCAACCAAAAAGTCTCTAAAAGCATATTTCCACTAATGCCATATATGGAAAAATCATGCACATGATGCATATATAATGCTGCTTCACAGTTTAGACAAAAATGGTTAGCTCATGCATTTACATTCCTGCATTCATCAACGCAAGCAACATAACATAGAGCTAATTTACACCACATTACCTTGCAATTCATTGCAGGGCTTTGCACAACACACCTGCTAGGTGTATACACACTACAAAGGTGTTTCGATTCCTCCCATAGATCATGCTGGGAGGGAACACACTACAGAGGTGTATACACGTTGGTGGTGTGTTTTAAAAGGTTAGTAAATCAACCCCTTTGCATTGCACTTGTGGATGTAAGGCTTGGATGCAGCTGCTCGACCATGGATCCCCATTCCATGAAGCTCTCTACGCACTGTTGTTGTACCAATCTGAAGGCCACATGAAGTTTGGAGGTCTGTAGCTATTGACTCTGCAGACAATTGGCAACTTCTGCGCATTGTGCACTTCAGCATGCGCTGACCCCGCTCTGTCATCTTACGTGGCCTACCACTTCGTGGCTGAGTTGCTGTTGTTCCCAGTTGCTTCCACTTTGTTATAATACCACTAACAGTTGACTGTGGAATATTTAGTAGCAAGGGAATTTCACGGAACACCTGAATCCAATGATTTGGAGGGTGTCCCAATACTTTTGGTAATATAGTGTATATATCCTTTGTGAGAGGTAACTGTCTACAGGAATCCGCTAGTGGTAGCAGTAGTTGCTCTAGTGACGCTGTGGGATTTCTCCTCCCCGAATCTAAGCGTTTCATCTTCACTCAAACATGGTCTGCTTCAAAGAATCATGTATAATTCCAGGTGAATGTACTTCGCTGACCTTGTGAAGCTCCTGAATGTAGCTCTGTGGACCCTATGAGATTTTTGGATTTGAGTTTCCAGCATCTTTAAGTGGGTGAATTTGTATGATGCTCGTAGATAGGTAGGTCATTCCATCAAGGTCTTCCATGGGCTTTCAACCTGGGAGTTGTCTTGGACCCTTCCTTGCTATTTTGGTTAGAATGTTAGTGTGATGTTCCTCCGGTTCGCGGCACTCGCCGGCTGCGTTCCACGCTGGAACGCATCGGCCGGGTTGACCGCCGCAGGCTTCCTCCCCTATGACAGGAAGTATGATGCGTTCCACGCTGGAATGCGGAAACGCCCCGCGGCCGCGTGACGTCACGGCCGCGGGCTATTTAAACCTACAGTGAACGCTCTAGGGTGTTCGATTATTGGGATCATTGCCCAAACACCCCAGGAACCTCTCCACGTACCTTGGGACCACGCAAACCGCACACCAACTCTTCCCCCAGCAGCCAGCCTCCTCTGGACTTCTCTTCAACAGAGCTACTGCATCACAAACAAACCGCAAGTACTTGCTTAAAGTCCTACTGTGGCCTTGTATTGGATTTGTTACGCTGCCACCTAGTGGAGCCTCTCAGTATCAACTCTCACTAATTCAATACATATACTTGTCCTGTTGAATTTAATTGCCTATACTGCTTAAACATAGAGACTGCCTTATCCAGTTACATTTCAAATCATAGTTGTGATTGCCTAACCGTGGAATATATCTTAAGTTTCCTGCTGCAACTCCGCCTCCTATTATTTTGTTTAATTTAGCGGTCCATGATGTCTAAATCCCTAACTCTCCGCCTTTGATTGAGAGAGCCGCCTGGGATTAAGCCTGACAACCGCCTAACCCAACAGTTAGACCTGCAGCTGAGATCCACCGTACCCTACCCAAGGACGGCGCATGACAGAATAATCGAACCTTAAAAATATTATGGATCCAGCGGAACTAACCACTTACATCCTGGCCCTCGCCCGATCCTAAACTCCTTCCCTGCTTTTCTGGAAAACATCTCACGTTTGTACGAAGACTCCACTAAGCAGCTAACAGCCGAGACCGCCATTAGAGCGCTGAAACAAGGGAGGAGACCAGTCTCCGGACTATCGGAGGCGCTGAAAGATGAGCTCGCTCGGGCAGATCTTCCCTCTGCCCTAGAGTATATAATCCAGGGAGCCATCTCTATAGATAGAAGACTCCGAGAGAGGAGAACAGAACGGGTCTCAGGATACTACCACACACCCATTCAAAGGAGTTCTCCCCCTGCGGAGGAGCCAATGGAGGTCGGAGCCATCCGGGGACCTCTGTCCCAGTCGGAGAGAATCCGAAGAAGGGAGAAGCACCTTTGCCTTTATTGCGCCTCCCAAAGGCATACCGTTTCCAGCTGTCCCCAGGCTAACTCCAAGGCCGAAGGTAACCTACACCCCATCTGTAAGCTTACTCCTACCATCACCCAACCCCATGCTTTATATATTTCTCTCCTTGACCTTGCAGAGGGACCAAGAGAGGATCGTCTCTGAGGCTATGATCAACACAGGCGCCTGTGGAAGTTTCATCGACCAAAAACTTGTCTTTCAAAATAAAATTCCCCAAGTTAGACACACTACTCCTTTTGTCTGTCAGTTTCTTAGATGGGTCCAAGGCACCTTCGGGTCCAATCTGTTACCAGACACAACCTCTGCTGGTCACCTGTGGTACGAACCACACTGAGTTCCTTTCACTAGAAGTGATTTCTTCTCCGGTTTTCCCCATTGTACTCGGCTTACCGTGGCTCAAACTCCACCAACCTACCTTCCTATGGGAAGAACAAACTCTCCGACTACAGTCAAAATATTGCAAGGAGACATGTTATCCTGTTACACCTCTGCTGTCCGTCACCAACGACGATGCCCCTCCTCAGTACAAGGACTTCGCAGATGTTTTCAGTGTGAGGTTGGCCGAGACCTTACCACCACATCGGCCGTATGATTGCCCGATAGACCTGATTCCAGGAAGCACTATCCCTACTGGCCGAATGTACCCTCTCTCGGAAACCCGAACTACTACATCTCAAAGGATACCTGGACGAGAACCTCAGGAAAGGTTTCATCAGACCCTCCACATCACCAGCTAGTGCTGGAATGTTCTTTGTGAAGAACAAGGACGGATCACTCAGACCTATTATTGACTACAGAGTGCTCAACAAGATCACAGTAAAAAATCACTACCCTCTCCCATTGATACCCGAGCTTATCGAGAGACTACAAGATGCCCGTATCTTCACAAAGCTGGACCTACGTGGGGCATATAACCTCATTAGAGTCCGCCAAGGAGACGAATGGAAGACAGCCTTCAAAACAAGATACGGTCTCTTTGAGTATACCGTCATGCCTTTCGGATTATGCAACGCGCCTGCCACCTTCCAACACCTGATAAACGACATCTTCAGAGACCTTCTCGATGTCTGTGTTGTTGTGTATCTAGATGACATTCTAGTCTACTCTAAGGATGTAGAAAGTCACCGAAAACACGTCAGATGTATCCTCTCTCAACTCAGGGCTCACTCTCTATATGTGAAGTTACCAAAATGTGTCTTTGAACAAAGCACTATTTCGTTCCTGGGGTACGTCATATCTCCCTTGGGCATAGAGATGGACCAAGCAAAAATAGATTGTATCATGAAGTGGCCGGTCCCTAACAACAGGAAGGCCCTACAACGCTTCCTCGGCTTCTGCAACTACTACAGGAAATTTATAAGAAATTTATCTTCTATTGTCACGCCTTTAACTACTCTTACAGGCTTCAAGACCAACTTCTCATGGTCCCCCGATGCCGGAAAAGCCTTCACAATACTGAAGCAGAGTTTTACCTCAGCCCCCATCCTGCAGTTGCCAAACCCAGAGTATCATTACGTACTGGAGGTTGATGCCTCTCATGTAGCTGTTGGGGGTGTCTTGTCACAGCGTATGGGGCTGGATACTCCGTTACACCCTGTGGCTTTTTTCTCTAGAACCCTCACCGCTGCTGAAACAAATTACCCCGTAGGAGAGAAGGAACTCCTTGCGATCAAGGTTGCACTAGAGACCTGGAGGCATTTACTCGAGGGAACAAGATTCCCGTTCACCATCTTTACTGACCATCACAATCTACAGTTTCTCAAAACCTGCAAGACCCTCTCGGGGAGACAAGTCAGATGGAGTTTGTTTTTTGAGCGTTTCGATTTCATTATTTCATATCGTCCCAGTTGGCGTAATGGCAAAGCTGATTCTCTCTCACGCATTCACGAAGACGACCCCGTGACTCCTTCTCCTATTCCAATAATTCCGGCTTCCAAGTTCATCGATTCTACCATACCATTCAAGGAACAAATTAGAAACAGCCTACCCGCTAACCTAGATTCTCTCCCTCTGGATCTCACTAGACATAACGAAGGTTTCCTCTACAAGGACACCAGGATGTACGTTCCCCCCTCCATGCAACCCACAGTCTTACAGTTACTTCATGATGCCCCCCTAGCGAGTCATCCCGGCTACATCAAGACCCTCAAGTTAGTCAAGAGACACTTCTGGTGGCCATGCATGAAGGAGACTGTCCTAGAGTACGTCACCACCTGCGAGACTTGTTTAACGTGCAAACACGAAAGGAGACCCCCATATGGCTTACTTGCTTTAATCGACATACCTACCGACCCTGGGAATGCATTACCCTGGACTTCATTGTGGAATTGCCTTGTTCCAAAGGTCATAACACCATCATGGTAACGGTAGACGTCCTTACCCAGATGGCCCATTTCATTCCCCTCAAAAAACTCCCCTCATCTAAGGAGACCGCAGATTGCTTTGTCTCGCAGATCCTTAGGCTACATGGCCTGCCTACCACCATCATATTGGCACCCAGTTTGTCTCCAGATTCTGGAGGGCCCTCTGCTCCTCATTACGCATCGACCACCGACTTTCCACAGCTTACCACCCCCAGACCAATGGCCAAACGGAGAGAGTAAACCAGTGTCTCGAACAGTATTTAAGATGTTATACCACCCACCTTCAAGACGACTGGTACGACCTGCTCCCACTCGCGGAATTCACTTTTAACAATTCCACCAGTGCCTCCACTCTGCATACACCTTTCTTCTCGAATTACGGGTTTCACCCAACCTACTGACCTTCTTCCTCCTAACGTTCCGTCAGCCGAGGATTACTTGACAAAACTCTCAAAAATCAACGTCTTACTCCAAAGCAATCTCAAACGTGCCCAGGAGCGGCAGAAACACTTTTATGATCTAAAGAGACGTACACCCCCAACTTATCAGGTGGGTGAAAAAGTCTGGCTCTCCACCCGAAACCTGAGGCTGAAGGTTCCTTCCAAGAAACTAGGGAGACCGTTTATTGGACCCTACGTGATCGAGAAGGTGATCAACCCAAATGCTGTGCGTCTAATCTTGCCCTCTGAACTGCGGGTCCACCCGTCGTTCCATGTTTCTTTACTGAAACCCTTCAAGGCCGACTCTTTCCCTAACAGGACTCCTCAACCTCCTTCCCCCGTAGAGGTACAGGGGGAGATCGAGTATGAGGTCGAGGAGGTCCTCGATTCCAGGAGACGTGGCAAAACCTTGCAATATCTCATCCGCTGGAAGGGTTATGGTCCTCAGGAGGATTCTTGGGAGAGTGCTCGGGATGTACATGCTCCCCTTCTAAAGCAGAGATTTAATAACCGGTATCCTTCCAAGCCGTCACCCTCGTGGAACCCCCGGAGGGCTTCCCTTAAGAAGGCGGTTCTGTGATGTTCCTCCGCTTCGCGGCACTCGCCGGCTGCGTTCCACGCTGGAACGCATCGGCCGGGTTGACCGCCGCAGGCTTCCTCTCCCATGACGGGAAGTATGATGCGTTCCACGCTGGAACGCAGAAACGCCCCACGGCCGCGTGACGTCACGGCCGCGGGCTATTTAAACCTACAGTGAACGCTCTAGGGTGTTCGATTATTGGGATCATTGCCCAAACACCCCAGGAACCTCTCCACGTACCTTGGGACCACACGAACCGGACACCAACTCTTCCCCCAGCAGCCAGCCTCCTCTGGACTTCTCTTCAACAGAGCTACTGCATCACAAACAAACCGCAAGTACTTGCTTAAAGTCCTACTGTGGCCTTGTATTGGATTCGTTACGCTGCCACCTAGTGGAGCCTCTCAGTATCAACTCTCACTAATTCAATACATATACTTGTCCTGTTGAATTTAATTGCCTATACTGCTTAAACATAGAGAATGCCTTATCCAGTTACATTTCAAATCATAGTTGTGATTGCCTAACCGTGGAATATATCTTAAGTTTCCTGCTGCAACTCCGCCTCCTATTATTTTGTTGTTTAATTTAGCGGTCCATGATGTCTAAATCCCTAACTCTCCGCCTTTTGATTGAGAGAGCCGCCTGGGATTAGGCCTGACAACCGCCTAACCCAACAGTTAGACCCGCAGCTGAGATCCACCGTACCCTTCCCAAGGACGGCACATGACAGTTAGCCTTCCATTCCTTGATAAAGACCTTGTGAGGGGAGTTGTCATGTACCTTCCCTTTTTGTTCCTGGTAACTCCAAGAGATAAAACTGGTTCTCTCTGCATTCTCAGAGACCATTATTTGGACGTAATTCTACTCAACTTCTTCCTAAAGGGGTCCTTTTTTGGGGGGGACTAATCAGCCTGTCAGTTTCTGTGTCTCAGCTACTAACACTTGTGTTGGACATCCTAGATGGCACTCGTAGGGTGATTTGGTTCTCGTTCTACCTTCTGAGTGGCAAAGTCAAGTCCCAGCCCCACACTATATAAGGCTGCTTACACGACAGCCTTATGTAGTGTGTTGCTGGAGTTAAATAGAGAGTGTCTGTTAGTGTAGTGCAGTGCAGTAAAGTGAAATAGAGAGTGTCTGTTAGTGTAGTGTAGTGCAGTGCAGTAAAGTGAAAGCTAACTGTTAGTGTAGTGTAGTGAAGTGTCAGTGCTTCATACAGCATTTAATGCTATATACAGTGCCCTGTACTGTATATATTTTATATGCTGTATATTCGCTGTCTATTTTTTAGTGTGTGTGTGTGTGTCGTCACTGGTGTTTGTCCTGTGTCACCGGTGTTCCCATTTTTTTCTTTTTTAATGTTCTTTTATTATTTAACTTTTTTTCAGCAGCAGATTCTTTTTTCTGCCTCATTGCTTTTTTCCATGTCGCAGGTGTTCCCGTTTTTATTTTCTTCTTTTTTTTTTTTATAATAAGCTATTGTACAACAGTTGTACTACAGTGCACCAAGCACCACATTTGATAAAGTATTGCACCCAAGCACCAATTTCCCATCCCACATTCTCTAATAAAATGTTATAATAAGCCCCACATCATGTCTGAAAGGCCAACAAGGAGATAGGTGTGTGACAGGTATATATAATTTGAATTTTCTGAGCAGGGTCCAATCCTACACTCATCAAGAATAACTGAAGGGTTACGGTGTGAAGGCACCGCCAACACTAAAGGACCAATTTTAAAGCACCTGTTGTAACTTTCATTCAACTTCTGCAAAAGAGACACCAGAATCTATCCAAAAAAAATCGCTAACCTTGTTTCGAGTGCCCTAAAATGTGACCTCTTCATACAGGCTGCCTCCCCAAGCAGTTGTTCACAAGATTAAGGGAAAACCAACTACTAGCAATTTACAGGCATTTTAAGGGGGCCCCCCCCCCCCGGCAAGATATTTAAAGGAATTTTTAAATATGAAAACATATTCAGCCCAACTCAAACCAACTAAAATCCAACAGCAACTGGTGTGGACATCTCTATATCTGTAGTCTTTTAGTCTAAACATTATCAAATAAGGATAAATACTAGAATACACCTCAAGGTCTCACTATAAATACTTTGCTGAAAGGCTCTGGCATATGCCACATAATAGAAAATTCTTCCCAAGGAATATGTTATAGTGGTGTTATTGATTGTTTAGGGTGGGAATGCCCTTAATTCACATCTGGAAAAAATTCTGGAAAATGTTTTTAAACTACAAAAAATTACTCTTCATCCCTAATGTTTTTTCTTTTCTTCCTAGCCAGAGGATTATACATAAAGTGATGCAAGTCAAATAAGCCTGCCATTTCAGTCATGATTTATCTGTTATTGTCAGTACTATGTCAGTACTAGGCCTTTTGAACAGTAATTATTCCAGCAATCATTTGGGCTCAAACACAATTGGGAATTTTGTAGTTTCCTCTTACATTTTGGCAGAAGATCCAGACCATCTAAATAAAACTATACATATTCTGTAACTGAATTGTCATGTTATCAGTAATTGGGTCATCTCTGGTTGCTTTTTTTACTAGAGCTATATTATAATAGATGCAAGCTCCTGGGGTGGTGGAGCTCATCTAGCAGATTGCCATTCTCAGAGTTGGCGGTCCCAATCCCCCAAATAAAAGTATATTCGTATATTTCCTTGGTTGCCCAGAATAGTCTGGTTTGTAGCTCTGCTGCAGTATCCCCATTTGCCAATTAGTTTGGATCTTCAGGGTTCAGGGCATCATCCACAGGTCGTTAGTGACAGATTAACAGTATGAATGTTAAGCAGGGAAATAAAATACAATATTTTTTCTTTGGCATAGTGGTTTCCCCTTTGGTAAACTAATCTTTGGTTTACATTTAAAAAAAAAAACATTTTATAAAAAAAAAAAACAATTCACCAACACATATAAAAGTTTAACCAAAAACAACAGAAGACATATAAAGGGTCTATAACTCAAGGGTCCGTGAGTTAAATAAAAAAAAAAAAAAACATGCACCTAAGCATGGTAGGCAATTAAACAGCAAAACAAAGAATAAAAAGGTCATGCTAGCTACCCCCCCAGGCTCCTAAACAAATAACAAAGTGAAAATTGTTAAAGCACTCATCAATAGCTAATGCCCTCAACAATTTCCTAAATTTCACCTTTAAGTATCAATCGGTATAAATAAAAGTTTGCATAATGTAAGAGATCTCAGCTGCAGTGTAGTAGTAACAAATAAAAGTTTTCCATCTATGGAAAAAAAACAACTGTTCTGGTATCCCTCTAGAGTTCCACATCCATTCTCTTCTGACGAAAGAGCACTATACGTTCCTTCTGAACAACAGATTTTGTAGGGAGAAGAGTGTCCTTGAGATGTTGATCAGGGAAGTACTTCGCCCATTCTTTCACATTTGAGTCATTCAACGATTTAACATAGAGCGAAATGGTATAACTGTTGGTTGACCTTAATGTATCCAAAAAAGTTGAGCAAAAACATGTTGTAGGATCTGTAGAATAGGATTGCCACGTTTTTGTACCCTGCAAAAAATGGGAACCCGGTATTTTAAATTTGGTAATTAGATCCTGGAACAAAAGAGGTTTGAAAGAGTCTTTATCAAAAAGTTGTTTCCACAGTTTCAACCCTCTCAGTTGCCATAGCTTAGAAGCGGCACAGTCACCCCCCTGTAGGAACATAGGGCTCTTGTAGAGAGGACAATAAGGGGACATCGAGAAAGTTGCAGCCTCCTACAGACATCTCTCTATGCTAAAATGGTATAAAATGGTATCTCTGATCAATAGATTGTATCAAAGGTCACCAGGAAGAGTTGCAAGGCTAGAATGTAAGATATCTGTAAGACTCCAGGGGGACACCAGAGCAGTTTTCAAAACAGTCTTGGAGAACCTAGAGTTATCTGACAACCAATCCAAAGCATGTCTTAACCGACAAGCTATATTATACAAGCGTATATTAGGGAAATTCGCTCCACCCTCGCTCTTCATGAACCATAATGTTTTAAGAGAAATTCTAGGATGTTTCAATTTCCAAATAAATTGCACCATAGCCCTATTTAGCCAATCAACATCCACATGTTTCAACAACAAAATTGGAGTGGATACAATTGAATAGCAAACCTGACCATTTTAATCAAAATAATTCTCCCAAAGAGCAAATAGCGGAGGTCTTCCATGTTTTGAGTTCTTGGTTGATTTTTATCAATTGAAGGAGGGAAATTAAGAGTATACAAATAATTGGGGGTCTTGCCCACTTTTATACCCAAGTAGGTGATGTCTTCCAGTGCCAACCTGAAGGCCGACCTATATTCCCAAGTTTTAGTAGCAAAATTAGCGGAAGTACCTCACTCTTAGAGAAATGTATACATAATCCTGAGAAAGTTTGAAAAAAAAAATGATTTGAATAGCTGGAATGTCTTCAGAGGGACATGATGTGAACAAAAGAATATTGATGGCAAAAAGTACCATTTTTAATTCCCCTGTCTAGTCCCTTTTTGTTACAATATGGGAGAAGACAAGGCACAATTCTAGCCACAGGAGAGGCATACATCTGTTGCAGAAAGGAGACAAGCCTTCCACTAAACCCAAAAAGGATAAAACAATAAACAACCAATCCCGATTTAAATTTTTCTGCGTCAAACATTACTATGGCCAATTCTTTAGATGGATAAGACTTTGCTGTCTCCAATGCCACCAATACCCTCCTCAGATTCATAACTGCCGCCCGTCCCTGAATAAAGCCTATCTTGGCAGGATGTATAAGGGACGGAAGAACATTAGCCAATCTGTGAGCTATTATTTTAGACAGAATTTGCATCCACATTTATAAGCAAAATCGGTCTGTAGGAGCCTGGAAGGGTAGGGTATTTTCCTGCTTTGGGAATTAATTTAATGTATGCCCCCTTACCTGTGGAAAAATAAGAACTCTCCTGCCACATCGAGTTGTATAAAGAATTTAAAGAAGCTAAAGGATCTCCCTTCAAAATTTTTAAGAATTCCGAGGACATACCATCAGGACCAGGTGCCTTGGCCCTCCACCAAATCAGCTATAACCCCGGGGGATTTCCTGAGGGGAAATATCCTCATTAAGGGCAGACAATTGATCTGAAGTAATACCTGACAAAGGTACTCTCTAAAGAAATTATTCAGCTGTAATGGTATCCATATCCTCCGCTCGGTAAAGGGAACTATAATATTGCTCTAAGAGTTTGTTAATTTCTACCTGTGCAGAGACCAATTTATCAGAGGGGTCCCTAAAGACAAGTATGTCTGTTGGGGCAAATCTACCTTTCACCAACCTCGCAAGAAGTTTACCAGCCTTATTCCCAAATTTATGGAAGGCAAGAACTGTGTAAGACATCTTCAGTTGTTCACATCTGTCGGCCCACAAATCAAAATTCCGCTTGGCTTCCTCTGTGTTTCCTGTAGAGTACTGAGGGCAAGTCAACAAGAGTTCTCTGTGCTATCATCAGTGTCACTTGCAGTTTTATACGGCAATAATGCTTTTTTTTCTGTAGGACACATAGGACATAATTTTGCCCCACATAAAAGCTTTTTCAGCCTCCCAAAAACAAAATGGGGGTGGTGCAATGTTGATTATTAAAAGACCCATATTACTCCACTGAAGAAAATTTAAAAAGTCCTCATTAGAAGCCAAAAAGGACGGGAAGCGCCACATAATAACAGTAGTAACTTAGGGGTTTCTGGAACATTAATCGAGATGGGCGCATGATCAGAGATAATAATATAATTGATCTCAGAGGATTCTACCTTGGGCAACAAAGTATTAGAGCAAAAGAAATAATCCAATCTGGCCAAACAGTTATGGACTAGTGAGAAATTAGTATATTGCAATTCCAGCAGATGCGTCAGTCTCCTGACATCCTGGAAACACAAGGAAGAGGCCATAGTAGGTAGCACATTTTTCCAAATAGGCATTTTATTGTTAAATAGGTGTTTGGAAACCCCTTCCTTATAGTGTAACGTCCCATAGTTTAAGACATTGCGTTAGAAGGCTATCTTGGGTAAATTGAGATGAAAGGCCCATAGATATTAAATATAGGGGTTCTGGAGATAGATCAGCATCTGGATTTAGAAGAAAATGCAAGACTCATTGGGGGTGATTTACTAACCTAAACACACACACACACCAGGTGTGTGTGATTTTCACACAGCAAAACGTATTTATCAACCAAAAAGTCTCTAAAAGCATATTTCCACTAATGCCATATATGGAAAAATCATGCACATGATGCATATATAATGCTGCTTCACAGTTTAGACAAAAATGGTTAGCTCATGCATTTACATTCCTGCATTCATCAACGCAAGCAACATAACATAGAGCTAATTTACACCACATTACCTTGCAATTCATTGCAGGGCTTTCCACAACACACCTGCTGGGTGTGTACACACTACAAAGGTGTTTCGATTCCTCCCATAGCTCATGCTGGGAGGGAACACACTACAGAGGTGTATACACGTTCGTGGTGTGTTTAAAAGGTTAGTAAATCAACCCCATTATGTCTTTGATTTGTAAAATAGATGGGATCATTGGGAAGCCACATAGAGTTGAAAATCGGGAAACGCCAATCCTCCACTATTCAACGGGCGCCAAACTACCCCCAGCCAAGTTTGTGTCTGCCTTTGCCCCATAGAAAGGGCTGAAGAACAGTATGTAAGAAATATTAAAATTATGTAAGAGGAATTTAAACAAGGGAGTGCCATAAAATATAAAGGATTTTGGGAAGAAGTATCATTTTGGCAAGACTCAGCCTACAAATCACCCCCAGGGGTAACCTGGGCCAGACCTGCATTTTTTCTTCACAAGAGATATGAGGGGCTCAAAATTCAATTTAAGAAAGTCAGTCAAGGATCTAGATGTCTGTATACCCAAGTATGTGATAGTATCAGTTCTAATTAAAGGGAGTGAAGATTGCTCTAAAGTGCGAGGAAAACTGTCTGAGGAGAGAATTTTGGATTTTGACCAATTAATAGTCAGCCCCAAGTGATTCGATAATCGCATCCAGGGCCTTGGCCAAAGAGACTCCCGCGTCATCCAAGTATAGGAGCATATCATCCGCATATAAACATATCTTTTCCTCAAAACCTCCTATGCATACCCCACAAATATCCCAAAGGTTCTACTGCCAGTGAGTGAGTATATACTGTGAGACGGGCTATAGGATTAACATAGATTAGTTGCAACCACCTGATGAAATAAGGGCCAAAACCAAATTCATGGAGCACTAGCCAAAGAAATTACCATTCAACAGAATCAAAGGCCTTAGTTGTGTCTAGACTGACAACTATTCTGGTGCCAAAGCGATTATGATTACCCTGCAAGTTAATAAAAAGCCACCTAGTGTTTAGGGTAATATTTTTTCCCAGGCATGAAACCCGTTTGGTCGAAGTGGATAAGACTAAAGATGACCCAATTCAAATGAAGGAAGAGCACTTTGCAAGAATTTTAACATCAGTTTGCAATAAAGAAATGGGCCTAAAAGACTGTGGGACATGAGGGTTCTTGTTAGGTTTCAGAATCAGTATAATTAAGGCCTCTTTCATAGAGGTCGATAGATTGGAGGCCTCAAAGGCCACATTGTACAAATCCAAGAGGTTATGAATTAGAATCTCAGCGTATGTAGCATAGAATTCTACAGGCAGCCCATCTGCCCCAGGAGCCTTATCACGAGCAAACAAGGAGATGGCTTTTTCAATTTCTAAAGATGTGAAAGGTGCCTCCAGAAGTTGAGCCTGGTCATCTGAAAGTCTGGGCATAGCAATTTGGTCAAGGTAGAAGGAAGTATCTGAAGTAGAGGTGATAGACTTGGAAGCATAGAAGTTGGAAAAAAAAGTTACAGAATTGAGGAAGTACAACTTGTGGGTTGGTTATGGGAGACCCAGAGGGGGAAGTTAGGTACACTACCATAGGAGGGCATAGTTAATAATAGGCTAAGAAGGCCAATTGCTTGCCACATTGCTCCCCATGCTTAAATACACTGTCAGGAGAAGAAAAGCTTATTTTTAGCACTAGCAAGATTGCCATTAACAGTCCGTGATAAAACTCTAAGCTGGTTGGCTCTATCCTCAGGCAGGGATTGATTGAACTTGGCTAAGGCCTCACAAAGGGCCCCCTTGACATGTAACACAGCCTCTGCATATTCACGTTTTATATTATTAATGAGTTTGGATAAAATGTGATGATTAGGCCCCTTAAATACTTCCCAAACTACAAGGAAATTTGGCGTGGGCATGTTGGAATTGAAAAAAATGCCCATTCCTCTGAAAGGGATTAGTGTCAGCCAGAAGGCAATATTATTTTACTGTGGAAGGGCGGGTGCTGAGACCATTCAAGAACAACCCAACATGGGGAATGATCTGACAATTAGAAAGATACCCCGTGTCCTCGAGCAAAGTAAGAAGCATGCTCTGTAGTAGGATCATATCCATATGAGACACAGTGGCAAAAGTGGAGGAATAACAAGAGAATACCAGTTGATCATGAAAAAGATGTTGCCAGACATCCACCACAGAGATCATGCCCATTAAATTACCAAATCTGGTCTGGGGCGATCTGAAGTGCTTGGCTGTGGATTCACAGCACCGGTCTAACGCCAGGTTGAGCACCATATTAAAGTCTCCCATAAAGATGGCTATGATGACATAAAAGCAATACCATCTTGTATAATTGCCATGGAAAATGGGGGAGTAATGTAAAATGCCAGTAGAAGCACAGGTCTGGAAAATATTATCACAAAAAGGAAAATGTAATGGCCCTGTTGGTCCACCTGCACCTCCAGGATTTCACAATATGTACTCTTTGGGAATAAAATAGAAACACCTCTGCAGGTGAAAGTGGAATGGTAGGAAACACTCAGCCCTGGGTGTTTAAGGCTTTATAGGCAGGGTAGGGGTCATATGAGTTTCCAGCAACACTATTACATTGAATGTCTGCAATGCTGCAAACATTCAGTATTGCAGAGCATTTAACCTTGTTATGAAGACCTCTAACATTCCACAAGTTCAATTCAAGGGTAGCCATATGAGCCATAATAGAGTAATAAGTAAAGATAGATAGATATCAGGGCCGGCAAGACAGCCACATCTTCAAAGTCGAGCAATATCTGTACAGTAAACATGAAAAATGCACAAAGAGGGAGACACACTCTAAAAATAAGTAAAAGTAACAACACTAGATAAAACAACTCAATCCACCTGGCTTTACACGTCCCCCAACTAGTGTGAGCAAAACAACCCAGAAAAATACTTAAGTGGGAAAAGAAAGAAGAATGATATATCCATCAAGAGAGAATCAACCAAACGCGGTAGCATCCACCACCTCAGCCTCCCTGAGGAAAAACAATGTGGAAGATCAAGTGGTAGTCTGAAAAATAACAGGAACCCTGTATACTAGTGGAACGAAAATCACCAGAAGCAGACAGCAGTAAGGCAGCATCCAACAGGACCGACAACTATGGCGTGATTAACAACGGCTCCTGCAGGATGACGGCACCTCCATAGGTCAGGTAAATGGAAGTTAGCCCTATGTACAATAGTCCTCTGGTTGAAAAAAGCCAGGGAACATCCTAAGGAAAAGAAGATCCTGCAAATGGTAGGTGCAGTAGTCAGCAATAGAAACCTGGCAGCATAAGTTCACCATGTGAAGGCTCGCAGAATAAGCAAGAGAAAAGCATGGTCTGGGAAGAAACAACAGAGAAATGAAACCCGGGACTCCATCACTTGCTACACTGTTCCAGCCACTGGAAAACTTCCGGACAATTGAAGGAGGTGGTATGAGCCCCATCAATAACGCATAGGCGAGCAGGGTATAGTATAGCATATTTGAGATTCAGTTCTCAAAGTCATCTCTTAGCTGCAGTAAACTTTGCTCTTTGCATTTGAATCTCCGTGGAAAAGTCAGGATACACAGATATGGTTATGTTGTGAAAAGGGATATCGCCATTTTCCCTAGTAATTCGCAAATGGCACCTCTGTCTTTGTAGTTGAGACACTTTGCAATAAAGGGTCTAGGAGAGGCTCCTGGTGGAAGGGGTCTAGTAAGCAGACAATGTGCCCATTCTACTATAAACAAGAAGAATTTGTGTCTACCTTACCTACATTTTAACAGCGATTCCAAAAATTGTGGTGGGTCAGAGCCTTTAGCTTCCTCTGGAACAAACAAATTGCAGAAAATGTCATAAGCATTGATGTTGCCTAGAAGCCTGTTGCAATGGCGGTACCTGATCCTCTAGGGTACTCGCCATCTCCTCTGCTGCAGACACGCATTAAGACCTTGCCTGATAAGGGAAATATCCAGCTTAACCTCATTGATCTTAGTAGTTAGAGTACTCTGACAGAGAAATAGCCTGGAGTATCTTGGTACTGTCAGCAGCCAGGCGTTCCGCTGAAGGATCTGGCTGTTCTTCCTCTGAGGCCAACACAAATCCACCATCATTGTCCATGCGCTGGAATTTGTCAAGCTTGTTAATCTTAGATTTCCGTTTAATCGGTGACATGTGGGTGGAAGAGATCACCGGAGTGTAGAAAACACTGAAGTTTAAAACAGGAGGCCAGACAGAATAAGGCTCAGGATCCTTGTGAAACGGAACACTCACAAAGCACGTCTCACTGCATGCTGCACCAGGCCACGCTCCTCTTCATCCCATCTAAATCTTGACCCTAACTGGTTGGTCAAAAACCCTCAAAAATAAGTATCCAAGGGTAAGTGGGGATGAAGCGCTGGACTTTCTCTAGTTGAATAGGAGCTATATTTGGGCTTGATGGTTTGGTTCTGAAAGCCCTTCATCGGGGCTTAAACAATGAACAACAAGACACTAATGAACTCTAAACTTACAGCCCCTGCACATAATTTTATTTCTAAGGCAGTATTGGAAATCTTTGGTGTGAAAAGATCTTGACTAGCAGTTCAGCATTTGTACAAAGACTGGTGCTCTTTGTTCCGCTTTTCATTCAAAAGGAAGCATGTCACTGCTGAAGTCGATCCCTTGATCATAGAACGTTTGGACCAAATGTTTGTGGCTTTGAGTTATAGTTGTGAAGGGCTGCTGGAGGTTTCCTGTCTCATCTTTTGTATGGGTCTTTTGTCAGTACACATGTGGAGAACATTTTGGTTAAAGTGTTGGACTGCAGAAGCAGCTTTTAACCTGTTGACATCCGCGGTGTTAAACCCCCTTCCCATCCAGGCCATTTTTCAGTGTTCAGCGCTGCAGTCCTTTGACTGACATTTATTCCGTCATGCAGCGCTGTACTGAAATGAATTTTATACCCTTTTTTGGGGACAGATAGAGCTTTCTTTTGGTGGTATTTATTCACCACTGGGGAGTTTTATTTTTTACTATATTAAGGAAAAATTTCGTGTAGCGCAATTGTCGTTTTTACGAGCTGGGGCACCGGACGCGTATTTACGTTTATAGGTGCGTAAACGTGGGGGTGGGGGCGTTAAACATTTTGGGGGTTTTTTTTCACTTTTTTTTTATATCTGACTTTTTTGTTTATTTTACTTTTTTATATGTTACTTTTATTTTTTTTAAGTTATATCTATATATATTTTTTGCACTTATTGTTATTGCTATTATATAGGGGGATAACAATCCCCCTATATAATAGCAAAGGCACACTGACAGGTAACGGCAAGTGGTTAAAAAGCCTCTGCTCTGCATAGCTGTTAAGGGACAACATTTCTTTGCAACCACTTTGAATACCTAGTGGAGGATGCTGCCTGTGATGTCAGTCTGGTCGAGGCACCTCCTATAGGACATGTGAGGTAGCTGAAAGCAATGCACAAATGGATGGAGCTCCCTCGTGGTCAAAGCCCCATCCCACCTCAAGCTGACACTCAGAGGATCCTCTTGCCTAGAAAAGTGGAAGGCATGCGGTGGCCCACTGAACACGGGTTCACAACCTACTTTTGGGTCACAATCCACCAGTTGAGAACCAAGTTTTTAACCCTTTCACTACCAAGCATTCCCTTCTGCTTAAAGCTCATGGGTGCTTAAGCTTATAGCAGAACATGATTCCCTGACCCTGCTGAATAAATGAATAGGTGTGATCAGTGGCTGACAGGCCACTAATCTCAGCCATTGATTAAAAATGTGACCAACACCTGCTATTGCTGTTGCAGTGCCATATTCTGTGCTGTAAAAAATATATAGAAATAACAAGGCATCAACATACTTCTGCTGTACACATGTAACCACACATCACAGCTGCATGTGGAGTATACATGGATGAGCAGCCCTGGATGCAATCTGCCTGTGCGCATGGCCCTGTACTCATGTCACCACTCTGATGTGTGGTTACATGTGTACTGCAGAAATCTGCTGTTTCTTGATGCTCTTTGTGGCCATTTGAATGGGACCCAAACCTCTGCCACACACACACACACTACACATGCACTACACACATTGTGGTACTGCATGTTATGTACAGTATATTTTTCTCCTCATTAAAGAAGTCCAAAGTAAAAAAAAAATGTCTAGATTAGATCAGTCTCAGGGCTTTGGTCAGTTTCAGTGTTAGTGCCAGTGCATGTGTTAGTACTGGGTTTAGTGCCAGTGTGTTTAGGTAGCATAAAACAATGAACAAATGCACACTATTGTTTCTGGGTCCTACTACAGGTACAAACAACAAATAACACACACATATGTGGTATTGCCATGAACGCCAACGGTGGAAATGTATTTAAATGGTGGTGGGTCATGGTAATATACAGCTAAAGTTTACAAAATGTTTTACTGTTTTGGGCCAGCATTCCTTTGCTAATAAGAAATACATCGGGAGATATCATTAACATTTACCACCAAATAGAGCCCAATTTGTCCTCTCCGTAACAAGGTATAAGACTGGGTTCACCTCTAGGAGACAGCATTTTTGCGCATTTCTACGTGCGTTTTTTGATGCACAATTTTTGCACGTTTTTACGTGTGGTTTATGCACAAAAATCAAGTTGTGTGTTTTTGTGAACAGATTCCACCTCATGGATGTTAATGGGCAGACGCAAGCAAAAATACAGCAAACATGGGTTTTCAAGCGTTTCCTATTGAGTCTATAGGGCCAAAACAAGCTCTAATATGTAAAAAAAAACAAAACTCATGTACTTTTTCCAGGGACAAGCGTTTTGCTTATTGTGACAAAACACTCAGATGTGAACAGGGCCATATAAATAATTGGGATTTTTGGGGGGGCATAGTTTTCGACTGTTTTTAGTACAGAAAGAGCGCTACAAAACGCTCAGTGTGAACCAGACCTAATTCACCTGCATATGATCAATAGCAAAGATTTTCACAGTTTTTTTTAATGCATGGCAAAGTTGCAAAACTAGGTTCAGGGCTAGTTCACATCAGAACAGCATGTGTCTGCACACCTGGGGTGCAATGCGTTTTGGCACAATTTTACAGTGATTTATGCGTTTTTGGGGGGGTTGCTTAAAATGGGATTTCAGGTGCGTTCCAGTGGGTTCCGATGCATTTTGATGCATTCTGTCGCGATCCGATGCAGCTAAAATAGGGCAAGCAGAATTTTTTCTGGCTGCATCGGAATGGACAGCTCTGCAGGTAACAGAGCACAAGAAAACCCATAGGAAAGCATTGTGATGCGTTTTTGATGCAGCTCAAAAATGGAACAGACTGCATCTGATGTGAACTAGCCCTTAAGGTTTTGTTTTACCTTCCATGATTTCTTTCAAACTTCAATAAAAACTTATGTTAACCTTCTCATTACCCTTTAGATCAACTATATACATTGAAAGAATGTTAGCTCGGTTTAATTCAGACGCTTATCTTTCTTCGTTTTAAAGCATTTGTGTAAATCTTACATATTCTTTCTCAGGGTGGATTCACAGTGGGAGGTTTGCCTTTTTTATCAGCACCTGAACAGTCTCAGTGTTGTAATAGGAAAGAATGACATTTAGGCAAGCAAGTGTACATGTGTGCAAAACAGTGGGCCTGCTTTATAAATGCAGGTGTTAATGTTTATGGAAAAAACTTTTGTCTTAGATCATTGTGTGCATTGCTTTGAATTGATGTCGATTTTTGTTCTTTAGGAGTACAAGCGCAAATTAGCAAGGGTATCCCAAGTCCGGAAAGAGCTGAGGCTGCGGAGTCAAAATCTGCCAGATCTGTCACGTCTTCCAAACGTTACAGGAAGTCGAGTCCATTTGCCATACGCAAGTGACATCTACAGTGATGAATAACTGGAAGTTGTGAGGTCAACGTCCCCGATAGCCCCAGTTGTCTCGCTTAGATTTGGATATCTTATTAGTATTATTTTGTATATTGTTTAAATTGACTTAAATATGTATATTGTTTAAATTGGTTTGACTCTGAATGAATTAACTGTATTATGTAAAACATTGATATTCTGTGTATAGTAAATAGCACATATTCAACAAAAACATTATAGTGGACATTGTACATTATGTGTCTTACTTCCTGTTCAATGTAAATTATTGAACTATTTTGTTACATATAGATTTAGAATAATGTTTTGTCACTACCTGTTTGGATTACATAACATTGCTTTAGGCTACAGTCACATCAGCACAGTAAATATCCAGGAATATTTCACCTGTTTTTTTTCCCCCCACTACATTACATGGCAAGTAACACTGAATGGTGATTCCAAAAATCCCCTCCTGCGAGTGTCTGTCACTGCTGTGCACATGTATGCAGGATAACTGCAGCTTTTTACCAAAATGCACCACAATACAACTCTCGGGTATGAACATTTTTGTAGAGAATAATCATTCTTCCTTTTTAAGGTGGCTTCCACATGGTGGCAGCATTACGTCTATTTATGTGTACTAAACTGCTTCATAGAAATCTGTATACAATGCCATTTTATAAGATAATATTCTGATTTACTGGAAAATAGTTGCACTTTACAGATTTTAAAAATGATTGCGTAGGTCCACAAGGAATTTTTTTTCTTCCTCTGGGATTTATCATTGTTGAATAGATATTACATTTTATTTTATGATTACTGACCACTTCAGCTCTCGTACACCTGAGCAATTTTTACATTTCTGCTGTGGGTGTTTTTCCAGAATAACTTGAATTCTCGAATAACTCTAATTTGAGATAATGAAATAATACATACATTGTTTTTTTCTCAGGACAAACAAGGCTTCTTTTGGCAATATTGCCTAAAAATAATAATTACTATTTTATTTGCGATGCAATCTGTAGACATAACAACATGAAAAAAATATTTTTTGCTATTTTGACCAGTGTGACTTTTAAAATGGTAAGTGTTACTGTTATAAAAATTATACATTTTCTTCTATACCGTGTCCTGTGTATAATGCCACTAAAATGACGTTATGATACAAAGCATGGCAGTTGTTTGCAAATTAAAAAAGGTACTTTTTATTTTCAGTTTTGTGCATTTTTTTAAATACAACACTAAGAAAAGTCATAAAACAGATTAAATCCAAAAACAGGTTAAGTATTAATGGGGAAAAAAGCAGCAGGGGCCAGTCTAGCAGTCAGCCGAGTCCAAGATGGAGGTGAGCATATCTTTGTACACAATACGAGCACTTAACCCTTGCAGTGCAGGGGAAGCCCCACTGCAACGGTTAAGATTGTCAGCAGTTCTTCTTTAACGAAAAAAAAAGTAATCTTCTGCCTATACCAGAAAGGATTAATACTTGATGTAAACCATTCTACCTGCTTTACTAATATTTGGTAGGAACACACAGTCCAGTAATTGCAAATTATGTGAATAGTTCCGGGTATTACTTGATTTATGACAAACTCCTGATGCTGATTATTACCTCTTCTATAGAGAAAAGGGAACAAGACTTTTTCCTTAGTGTTATGGGTCATATCTATATTTCAGCCTGATTTAAGGACAGGATAGTGATAGGGCCCAGGTCTCTAAGAGTTCATTCACACTACCCCACACACTAAACTGCTCTATCTCAGCAAATCACTCTTAACTTTTTAGTTTGGAGTGTACAAAGTGTACAATCCATTCCGGTTCCCTTAGCTGTGCGGTGTGATCTGTGGTGCGACACATTGTACTGCCAAAAAATGCTGCAGGTCTGCATTTTTTAGCAGGTATGTATTTTTTAGCAGTATGTATATATATATATATATATATAATCTTTATTTATTTATTTTTTTAATTAGGGATGCAGCGCTACCGTTTTTTGTTTTTTTAGTATCAAGTACGAGTACCAATATTTATCTTTGATAAATGATAGTGTGGCAACGTGATCCATCCAAGATCTTCCGGCACAAAAAACGGCTTCCTGTTTTCCGGAAAGTAGCATTAATCTTCTCCTGAATCCGATTTAAGATCACCTTGCACAAGACCTTCAGAGTGATACACAAGTGGATGTTGCCTTTTGTGGCAGATTGCTCTCCCTCCTCAGCTAGGGAGTTATTCCAAACGCTTTTGTCCTGCCTACATGATCGTTTGACAGTCTTCCAGTTTGGAATACTGTCAACAGGCTTGTGCTTTAGCTGTTCTGGTCTTTGCTCACTCAATGCTCGAGATTAGTTCCTTCCTCTCAGGTTGCAGTATACCAATAATTTTTTCACTGGTAGTAAAGGAATTCTCAATGGCCATCCACTGTTGCTCTATAGTTCTTCCTTGGTAGAATCTCTAGAGCTCAGGTTCCTAGTTTTTTTACAAAGTCCTGTTCGACTTCAGGAATCTCCAAACGGCAGACGTTAAAGGGATGTCTGACTCTTCCTGGTGGTAGACATGCACCATACGTTGGCGTATCTCAGCAACAAGATTATAATGGTCAAATCTCCACTTACAGCTAATGCATATGTGGTCAATCTGGTTTTCTGTTTGGCCACCACCGGAGACCCAGGTGACTGTGTGTACTGGTTGATGAGGAAAGTGGGAATCCCCAATTATCGTGGTATCATTGTTACAGAATTGAACAAACAGCTCTCTGTTTTCGCTTATTTGTTCTAAACCTTGATGCCCCATGTAACCCTCAGGCTCTGTGTTATTAGGGCCAATCTTCGCATTGTAGTCGACCATATGAATCTGAATTGTACCCTGCAGTTTTTTTAATCTCACCTTTCAGCTCACTGTAAAAGGTCTCTTTATCTTGCAAACCAGCGTCAGTTAGTGCATAACATTGAACCATAGTAAGGTTTTGCACCCATGTCCTGAATCTGGCTACAATTATTCTCTCATTTATTGGCTTCCATTTAATAGGAGCCGCACAAGCTTGTGGGCTTATCAGAATTCCACCTTCATGTTCAAGGGGAGCATTTTCTTCTCGTAAGCCTGAATAAAGCAAGACTTGGTTGGAGGGGGTCTTGCGCTCTCCAAAGTTCACTCAACAGACTTCACTCAGTTCTTTAAGCTTTAGGTGGCTCACCTCCACCCCATAGGGCAGAGCTTCTGATGTCACTGCGCTGAGCTGGACGAACAGATGTTTCATCGCTTTGCTGCCACTTGCCTGCTTATTGGATCCAGCAATACTCCATGCCTGTATTGTTTGCACCATTGTGAGTACGCATTTTTCATTTAATAAATTGCATTTTATTGTCCTTTTTCTCTTGCCTCCTGTATTTATGCTGGTACATGTGATCTGAGGAGACCTTATCGCCTTTATTGTGCAAGGGCATCCCTCCCCCATTAAGGGAAAAAAGCGCATCTGACCTAGCGCTGTGGGTCTACCTCCGCCAGGTGAGCACTCACTTGTTGTTATCACTCACTGGGTGGAGGTGAAGGTCTGCCTGCATCCTGTGATCTGCATGTAACCTGAGAGTTGCATGTAGATTGGCTGTAAATCATGAGGAATTTTCTTGCACGATCATTATTGGTTTTTTTGGGGCTCTTTTTGTTTTTGTTGCTTTTTTGTGTGTAGATCTTTTGTATGCCTTATTTGCTTTAAGGCTCATATATGCAATTCATTTATATATGTTTCATTGTGTTAGATGTGTATGATTATTAGCTTGGCACAATATTGTTTTTCAAATTTTTTAGATATTTATTTATATCCTTAGTGCTTAGCTCTTATACTGGCGCTGATCACCTTTTTTTGTTTTGTGCAGCTGTTGCCACCAGCTCCTGGTCTCAGAGTAACGATCTGGAGTCAGTAGGATTGTCTCCTGAACACATGCTTACCGTGTTCCCCAATGACAGAGTTCAGTAATAAAACGAGCCTCCCCTGTAGCTCTTTTTCCTGTTAGGAATAAAAGATACTGGAGCAGACAAAATCTGGAACAGATTTCCATTGCAGCCAATCAGTTTCTCTCTCATTTTTACATCTTACCTAAGCAAACTGAAGATAGATGCTGATTGGTTGCCATGGCCAACTTCTCCAGATTCTGTTTCCTCCAGTTTTGATAAATTCCCCCATTGCATCTTTGTGGATGCTCTCTTCTAGTTAAAAAAATAAATAGCTAGATCAGGGCTTGATCTAGGTTGCTAAGTTAGTGTCAGTGTTCGAGTCAGTGTGTTTTAGGTAGGATTTAAAAAAAAAAAAGAAAAAAAAAGCACAGTATTGTTTCTGGGTCCTACTACAGT
>NW_017306946.1:855931-856149 GCF_000935625.1 Nanorana parkeri | reverse complement strand
TATATATATATATATATAAATAATTGTAGGAAATATTAACCAATATGTATCACCAAAGAGAAGGTCCAGTTCGTCCTACTGAACTGGATTCAGGCTTTAATGTTTGTTTGACCTTTTCAGGAGTGGAAAAATCCCATTGTTAATTCCTTAATGAAAATCTATTTCTTGGAGTTCACAGGACATACACATTCATTACCTGATGGCTTATACTACCACAT
>NW_017306946.1:849724-855887 GCF_000935625.1 Nanorana parkeri | reverse complement strand
AAGAATATTATCAAAAACACAGATGATATTATCAAAAACAGTCTCTAAGGCTGTACCCAAACCCACTGAACGATTGTGGGACTTCCCTGGAATGTGTCCTTCTGGAGCTAGGCTCTGCTTTTTGGTGCTTTCCAGACCTTAGTTTAGCTTGATTGTTTAGCTGTGAATCACTTTCTGGATTCAGAACGCTTCTCTTGCCTTGTAAGGGTCACATCAAATACTGTGCCACAGCTGTGAATCGCTTTCTGGATTCAGAGCCATCAATCAAGTTAAACTAAGGTCTGGAAAGCACCAAAAAGCAGAGCCTAGCTCCAGAAGGACACATTCCAGGGAAGGCCCACAATCATTCAGTTCAGTGGGTTTGGGTACAGCCTTCAAGACTGTTGCTGAGGATATACCAATCTGGACAGCTGATATATAGAGCCTGGCTAAAATAGTGGGTGAAGAAGGCTTGATTAAAGGAAAAGGAATTTTGCTGAAGAAAAAAAAAAAGCTAGCAAAAAAAAAAAAAAGAATTTTGTTGGCAGAGCGATAAAAAAAAGTGTCCATCCTCCTGGACACTAGAAAAAAAAACGAAGACATGATGCGAGTAGGAGGGGGTTGAACTGGGTGGACACAAATTGTTTGCTTGCTAGTCTTCAATTATCCTGCAGCGGGCAACACAACCAATCAGCCATGAAATTCCTGTGGTACTTAATAAGCATGAAAAGCAATTACGGAGCTTATTAAAACCTTGTTCCAATGCTTCCCTACTCTACAAAAGGTATAGAGAAATCAAAAGCTGCCATTTTACTAAGTATTAGTAACCACTCCTATGTAACAAATTGTCAGTAAAGTGCACATGAAACAAGCTGAACATAAGCTGTGCACAGGGATCTTGTATTCATCTGCAAATTGTCATTATCAGGGAAGTTCCATGTGTTTTGCCAACTGGTGCAGGCCACCCCATTGTAACTTTTTTTTTTTTTTTGCTAAAAACATTGGGCTTAATGCATAAAACTGTCTAGAGAACTGTTCTTGCTACCTATTGCATATTACTCCTTAATGGGAGCATGGAAAAGCAAATCTGGTTGTAACAACTAGAACTAATTTTACGCAGACCACAACATAAAGCTCAGTTTTACATATAAAATCTTTATTCTTACTGTTTTCTTCTTCATCATATTATTGAATCATTTAGAACACGCGGAAAGTCTTTTGTCAGATAAACCTCTTGAAATAAAGTAACGACAACATCAAACTTTTAAGTACATGGCTAGTAGAACGTACATGTTTTCATATGTCCAATAATCCAAGAGACGGAAATACATTGAATATTCATCAAGCAAGAGAGGTTAGGAAATTCTGTAAATCCCCCTTTTTACTTGGTGTCTTTTCATCTTGGCTGAGCAGCATTTTTAATCTGGAAAATTTAAATTTGCCCTTCTTTGTAGACTTTGCCATTGTGGCAGGTGAAGAGTGAGCAGAAACACATGACCTATGAAGACAACAGTCACATTCAGTGATGCACAGTATAAATAAAAACAAACAAAATTCAATGTAATCACATTGTGATAAAGACTAAAATAAAAAGCTTTTTTCGTTTTTTTAAGTGGCCTTTTTTGAAGAAAATTCTCCTTGTAACAATAAAACGGTTAAATGAATGTAAACATGACAGCAATAATGCACATACTGTATCTGGCTGAAAGCCAAGCCATCAATAAAACTGGTTGACTACACTAAAGTACCGTATATGTAAACACTAGGAGTGCACCGAAATGACATTTTTTGACCGAAACAAAAAAAATTGTCGGTCCGTAACCATTTTATTTATTTTTTACTTTAATGGTCGGGGGCTTTGGGGAAATATCAGTCGTCTAATCAGACCCCTGCCATTTCCCTAAATCTCTTTTTCTGCAGCCCCTGTTATGAATGAACAGGAAGCCTCTATACTGAGTGCTCCTGTCCATTCATAAACTGTGGAGATCGTATCAGTTACAATGCCCACAATCATTGATGAGCAGGAAGTGATGTGTAACACTTCCTGTTCATTTATTACTCGGGACACAGTAAGCATACTAAGTCCTCAGTTATTTACAAATAGTCAGTGATCAGTTCTGATCGCTGAGTGCTTGTAACCTTGTAATCATTTGAATGACATTAGTGCTTGTAACCTGCTCTCCATCCTGACTCACTTGTCACAGGGGGGGCGGTGCAGGAAGAGAGCTTGGCCTCCTGTGACAGCTGACATCGATCTCCTCCCCGCACTGCTCCGCAACCTGACAGTTTCTCTCCTGCTGATGGGGAGCCAGTCTGTGTTCCCTCTAATCCCCGCTGCGTTTGCCAACACAGGGGGATGTAGGCCAGTGCCCAGCGGGGAGGAGACAAGTTAGGGATGCACTGAGGTTTTTGGCACTATCAGCATGATGCCCATAGTACAATTTTTTGATGAATTTTGGTGCATTCCCAGTAAACACACAACTAAAAACACACTGTAAATTGGATTTGTATACTATAGTAGTTTTAAAAAAAAAATGTTTTAAAAATGACTGTTTAATGCCAACCAGATATTTCTGATGAAGAGTCAATTAAAAAGCAGAAGACCACTGTATAAGCTGTAAACTTTACATATTTAAATGCACACAGATTTAAAAATAAAGAAATTAGGGTAACACACAATTTAATTTAATCAAGACAGAAGGGTTGGGCTGGGGAGGTGTATGGCAGCTATGTTGACCACAGATAAAGGCTGTATCTCAAAAGAGGAAGCAGGGGTAAGCAAACGGACCATGCCAGAATGAAAAAAAGAGAAAAGGGGAACTGGCAGGATCACCAGGTAAATTAGGAGGACTTGATGCAAAACATGCCAGATTTGCTTTACACAAAATGTAATTAGATACATACTGTAAATTAAATAACATTTTTAAGTTAACATTCTCTTTTACATACTGCCCTATATGATATCAAAATTCTCAGTTTCTATGATGTACACTATATCCAAATGACCCACTGACATTGTTAACATGGTCAACAGATTTCCAATGCTACGTATGTTAGCAATAGGTCTTTACCAACAACTATAAAGAAAGTAAGGCTAGTTAATACCACATATATATTCTAAATTGTACTATACCTGGGTGTCAGTACTGGGCTTTTGCTTTTTGAGCTGAGCTTCTCTTCACTGTAGGACATGTTCACTTTCCGACTTGATCCTGGCGTCCTTAGATCAGGAGACCCAAAATTCCTCTTTGTTTTAGGTGTACTTGGACCACTAGTAAGACCATTTCTGCCTTCACCAGGATATTTGGAAACCATTTTACATGTATTGCATGTAACCACCTGGAACAAGGAATAAAGATAGACACCCCAATAAACAATCATAGCTATTAGCAAGTAATAGGAGGAGAAAAACAGAAAAGAAAAACAGGCTTCATTAATAATGCCTTTACATAACAGTGAAATAAAACATGAATAGTTAGGCATTTCAGTGTATAACAGATATTGCATAAATTGGTAACTAGCCAATTCAACAAATGTGACAGAGTGAGAAAAACAGCAGCAAATAAAAAATAAATAAAACTATTTTACTGAAATTGTCACACTGTCAAATAGGTTGCATGAGAACAAAGTGATTTACAAATCAAACCTACATGTTTACCAGGAGGAGAGTTTAAAAAAGCCACAACCGAAGTAAAAGCTGCCATCCTATATAGAAAGGAGACCAGGGAAACCAGTTCAGCCAGCAAAATCAAATGGTACTCAGACACAGAGATCAGCGTATTTATACAGCACTAATGATGCAAACTCAACGTCAATAATAACCGAGATAATGCCTAATGTGTGGTGGCTCCCTCTAAAATCATTACTGCTACCACAAAGTTGTAAAAATAGAATATGCACTATATATTTATGTCCCTGCAAAATAAGAATCATTTTAAAGTGACTGCATGGCAAAATAAACAAAAAACATATGCAGTACATCTTTCCAACACATGCACATTTCTGCAGCAAAGGAGTATGGAGAGCGTGGTCATAAAAACAGCAGGTTGGGACATGTGCAACTCTAGGAAATGGATTTTACAGCGAAAACAAAAATCCTATTTTCTTTCTTGTCCATTGAGGGACACAGAAAGTCTTATTTATTATTGCTATTTTTATAGCGCTGGCAATTTACTTAGTTGCACATTCACATTAGTCCCTGCCCTCAAGGAGCTTACAATCTAAGGTCCCTATCTCACACGCATACCTACACATAATAGGGCTGATTTAGACAGGGGCCAATAAACCTACTAGCATGTCTTCGGACTGTGGAAGGAGACCAGAATACCCAGAGGAAACCCACGCAAGTACAGGGAGAACATGCAAACTTAGTCTTTGAGACATCGAAAAGCAGTCCAACTGGAAGCCGAAAAGCCCAACAAGCGCTCAAGGATCTAATAGAGTGTCCCTTGACAGGAAATAGTGCAACCCAATCCCTGAGACCATAAGCTTGGATGATGGTCTGTCTAAACTACCTAGAGATGGTGGAACAAGAAGCCAGTGTACTTTTATGGGTACCATCCGGAATAACCAAAAGGAGTTAGTCTTTGTTTTTCTCTGCACCCACTGCTTCTTTTACAGAGTTAAATCCTACGGAGCCACAGGGGAACAAATAGTGGGAGCTAAACAGGACACGCCCTGTACAAAAAGGTCTTAAACAAGGCATAAGTCACTAAACCAATGGTCACCGAACCAAAATATAAAAAGGGCAGAAACCTGGCCCTTGACATTGCTAAGAGCAAAACTCTGGATCAGGACCAGGCCCAGATGTAGTCTGGTCCAAGCTGATTTTCTGATGATAGCCCTTACGGGAAGTAGCCTTCCCAGCTTTTAGCATTGTAGGAATCACAGATTCAGAAATGCCCCCGTCTCTTAGCATCGTAGAAATTCTCAACACCTACTACAACAGTCATGCCATTAAAGCCATGCGTGGTTGTGACGGTTGAGCAGGATGGTAAATTGGTCATTGAGCTAAAAGACCCTGAAAAAAGGGCACATGAAGTGTCCCCCCCAGGAGGCTTACCAGGTCGGTATACCACATCTGCCTTTGCCAGTCTGGAGCAATGAGGATCA
Source organism: Nanorana parkeri (assembly GCF_000935625.1). Lineage (NCBI taxonomy): Eukaryota > Metazoa > Chordata > Amphibia > Anura > Dicroglossidae > Nanorana > Nanorana parkeri. Next base: position 850,796 of record NW_017306946.1, on the reverse strand, counting down.
TCAGAATGCCCTCCAAATCAATCCTGCGAAACAGAAGAGGAAGAAGTTTCAAGGGCAAACATGCAAAGATCAGAATGTACTGATCCCACAAAGGCACCAAAGCATCCACTGCTTCAGTTAAGAGTATACCTGTACCTGGAGACAAATCTGCCCAGTTTGCTGTTGAACATGGAGGCCAGCAGGTCCCCATCCAGCATCCCCCATTTGCAAAACAGATCCTGGAACACATCTGGGTGCAGGGATCACTCCTCTGCGCCTAAGCGCTGCCAGCTAGAGAGTCTGCTTGCCTACTGCGTATATAGCAGACAAGGCTGGAAAGTGAAGCGCTGCCCAGGGAAGGATCTAATCTACCTCTCTATTCCAGCGATAAGACTTCTGGTCCCTCCCTGATGGTTTGTACCATTGTGGAGTTGTCCAACCGAATCCAGACCTGGTGACCTAGGAGAGTGAACCAATGCTGCAGAGAAAGCAGAACCTAAAGTTCCAGGATATTGCTCGGGAGATGAGATTCCTGAATCAATGAAGGGAAAGAGGAGCTTCCGCAATTTCAAAACTGGATTCATGAACCATAAAGCCAGAGACATTAAGGTCCTCCATAATAATATTATCGCAAGGTGATCTGAAGAGACATTGTCCCTTGAAAACCACACAGATCAAACTCTTCTTACATGTGGGTTCCGCAGTCCAGCACTTTAACTAGAGTATCCTATGCATGTATAAAGACATTAGGCCCATGCAAGAGATAAGACGAAAAGTCTATGACGAATATATATGTTGGATTGCTACAAAAACTGCATAGGACTTACAAAGAAAGGCACTGAAGTAACTTTTATAATACAGTAGATATTTTGCCAAGGGTTCTGGAAACTGCTGCAGCAGACATAGCTGCAAAAGGAAGTCACTACAGCTTTTTACACAGCAATGACATTATTGTATTGTTCTACTAGATTAGCAACAAAACAATGGCTGACAATTTTGTGCATGAGTGTCCAGGCTCAGAACTCAAATGCAGCACACTTTCAGAGGAAAAACGCAAGTATTTCAGCTGCTTTTGTTTGCTAAAATGCTGACT
>NW_017306946.1:845798-849432 GCF_000935625.1 Nanorana parkeri | reverse complement strand
GGGGGCAGTTTTGACACAACAGAATATAGCACAAAGAGTATGCACCTGCCAAACATAGCAATACCACAAGAACAAAGTCAAACAGTAGAGAAAGCTGAAAAAAAAAACAGTGGCAAACTAAATGAATTAACACAGTCCACTTTCATAGACAATGTGAGATGTGTTTCAGAGAATGCTACTTTGTAAAGCAAGATTGTATTTAAAAAAAACAACAACTTCAACATGAATTAATCATGTATAAACAATGGGGAACATGCATCAATTCTGGTGCACAGCAAGGCCATGCTGTACAAGAGTCGTGAGACCATTTAAAAAGAATTAAATCGACTTCACTCATTAAAAAAAAACTCCAGCATTAAAAATAAATAAAAAACAAACAAACCCTAGCCCCACTACAAGAGTTAAGGGCAAAAACAAAGAAGAAATACTCAAACGTTCCTCGGTCCCACCTTGCTGCTAGACTGGTCCCCACAACCTCTTCTCCCCCAGGCTTTGGCGGTTTAAGGACCCGTGACATCACGTCTAATGTGAGGACACTGAGGGACATACCATAGCCAGAGCTAAGGGAGAGAAGTGAACCGTCACTGCCGCAAGACCAAGGATCAAGTGAGTTATTCCGTCTTTATTTTTGTCCCTAGACCAAAATGAGCACTTAACCCTTGCACTGCAGAGGTTATTTAAAAAAAAAAAAAAAAATCTGGAGTTCTTCTTTAATTCCTCCCTCAGCTGCTCTAAAGTAGCACTTTGACAGATTAGACATTTGAAAGTAAAATCATATTTCCTTCCAGGAATTAACATATGAGCATGTGTCATCATCTCAATGAGCTGGAAAGTCATAGGATTATAAAAATGTAAAACATTTATTGCTGTGGTACCAAGGCTGAAAAATCTGATAATCAATTTTCATTATAGTTTTCAACGGATTACAGACCCTTGTACTCAGGCATCATTCATTGATCTTCCCCTATGAGACTACATAAGGCCATCACAAGCCAGAACATGCGGTGATGTAACTGAACCTCATGCCCTTAGCTAGTGCAATTTTTGATTGTGCAAGTATAAGAAGGTCAAGCAACTGACAGAAAATATTGACAGTATTGTAGATATAAGCACTGTAATACCCATTAGCATGAATAGTGATGTTATGAAAGCAAAACTGTCCCTTACCTCTGGGCATGCATGCCCTTCAAATGCATAGACCCTACTCTGATGTACAGGAAGCTCCTATTGTCAAGCTGTCAGTTTAATGAAAATTGATCTGGTAAGAAGCCGCTATTGCGATAATCTCTTATCTTACAGCAAAAACAAACAAACAACTAAATGAATGATTTTACTGCAGATACACAAGTCTGAACAACAAGTACCATACTAACATTTCACAATCGGACCTAAAGTGTCTGGTGAGAGTGAAGCATTCATACTTTAATAAATGGTCAATAAGATAGGCACCTTAAAAGATAAAGCAGTTGCCACATATGAAAAGCACAGTTCCCAAATGAGATCCCAGGAGATCCCAAATGAATGACTTTGATGACGGACATTTCATCACCAGTGACACTTTATACATGTCTCCAAAGTTAAAGTATGTTTTATTTAACCCCTTAGTGATGGGAGACATGCACTGTGCGTCCCGTCACTAAGTGCCCAAATGACTGTTTACGGACAAATGCAATGTATGAAAAGCAATACTAATCTTGATCCAAGCATCCAACAAATCTACAAGACTTCATAAGAAAGGAAAAAGCAATTTCTTGATAAACTTTATTTACTACAATCTGCACTGTTTGACTGCAACTCAGAGATCCAAAATGACAGCAAAGTATAAAAAAACAATCCAAAGCATGCAAAAGTGAATAAATGTAAATAAATGGCTGAAATTGCAATGCTGTGCTACTAAAAATCTCAACCATGTATAAATAATGTCCATGTTAAACCACAGCTATGGAGTGCTAATAGTGTAGCTTGTTGGAATAGGAAAGTTCACTCTACCCTGCAGCTTAGTTTACATAGAACTGCAAAATCAAAAGAAGGGTGTGGAATAAAAAATAAAAAAAGTCCCTTATGACAATGTACTTGTCTTGATACAAAACCAAACTTTAACCAAAATCATATTTAAATAAGGTCTTTATTGATAGCAACTTTGAAGACAGACCTAAAAATACTTTAATGCAAATCAACTATGCACAAGTAGATGGTGAGCTTAAACAGAACAGATTTCCAAAACGAGAACTGTAAGCTTTTAATTTTGTCTCATTAAAACATCTTTTTATACAATTGGTGTTATACAAAATTGTCCATTCACTCTGGGCCACCAATAAATACCCTAATTCTAATGTTCACTGTAGTAATGAGTGGCGGCATGCAGCCCCCTTTGCGGCCACAAGAGTGGCGGCGTGCAGCCCCCTTTATGCTTGAAATAAAAGTACAGCTTATTCAGTAAATAAACTAAACTTGCTATTTAAAATTTTATATTTGCAAATTGCAGCTTTGCTCTCAGCAGAAGTTGCACTGTGGAAATGTTTTTAAACGCTAGATGTTGGTCTCACCATTTTACGGAGAAGAGGAGGAAAAAAAAAAAAAAAAAACAATTTACTGGCCAGACTATATGTAAACATTATACTGTGATGGTGTGGAACATTATTAGGACTCATTTAAAGCAGGGGTCTCAAAAATCACAATTACTCGGGGGCCACTGGACACATGTTTTAGTCCCGTGGAAGCCGCTACTATATACGGTATCAGTGTTAATGTATGTTACATGCGGCAACTGTCACACATTCAAGTTAATGATCGGGTGACAGCTGCTGCATGTAAACGCCTGCATACCGCATGTAATCATGTGAAAGGGTTAGATGCAGTTAGGAATCAATAACTATCCCTGGATACATAATTGTTTATCCAGGGATAGTGATTGTTTTTATAACTGCATGTAATCATATCACATACGATTACATGCGGTATGCAGGCGTTTACATTTCAGCAGCTGTCACCCGATCATTAAAGTGACATTAAACCCTCAGATTTTTTAACATAAAACAATACTGTAATGTGTGCCTTACTGTAATCCATGGTAGTTTCCCTTCTATATGCTGCTCTTCCTTTTAAATCCTCATGTCTTCTCATGCTTGGGGAGCACTTCCCTTTGCAGCTGAGTGCCTCTTCCTGTAGTGATTGCTCAGGTTGCAAACCTACACACAGACACCATGTAGCCATTCCAGAGACAAGGCAGTCTGCTGCAAAACAGAAGTTCTGCCCAGCATGAGAAGAGATAGATTTAAAAGGAAGAGCATCAAAGAGAAGGGGAAACAACCATGGATTACAGTAAGGCACACATTACAGTATTGTTTTATGTTAAAAAATCTGAGGGTTTAATGTCACTTCAACTTGAATGGGTGACCGTTGCTGCATGTAAATACCAGATTAGGGATTCCTGTGCAGGAAAACGCAAGTTTGTGACACAGGAATCCCTAAATTGCACCTGAAATCTAGGTGTGAATGGGGCCTAATATACATACATTCACACAAAAATATAACCCCCTACACTAATACACTCCCCCCTGCCCACATAATAATAATAAACTCCCCCTCCCAAGCCCTCAGCACACATAATAAACTTCCCACCCTCCCTCCCAAG
>NW_017306946.1:842575-845767 GCF_000935625.1 Nanorana parkeri | reverse complement strand
CCCAGCACACATAATAAACTTCCCTAGCACCTCTTAGTGATCCTCACTCTTAAAACGCTGCTCACCTTATAGTTAGACCCCTTAAAAAGAGGTCTAACAACAGCAGGTTCCTCTTTACCTTTCGGCCAGCTGGGATTATGCCTCCAAACGCTGACCGCTCCTTCAATCAGGCCCCCTGTACTCTCAATCAACTCATGCAATGGGTAGAAGACAGACCATAGCGCATTCCGTTGCGAAAGGATAAAAACTTTTTACTAAAATATACTCACAATAAAACGTAAAAGACAAGAGTTCTCAAAGTACAATCCAGCGAAAGCCAACAATCCACAAGGATCCCATTCTCCCAGGATCTAGACGCTCGTGCCTCCACACAGCACTGCCGCTATCAAGCTCAGCTCTACGCGGGTTGCGTCACAGATTCGACTTCCTCAGGGGCATGCTGTGGCATGGCTATTAACCGTTTCAAGAGCAAAGCTAAAGAGACAAAATTCCCTTGGAGGCTTTTTTGGATCAGATGCTCCTTGGATGCAGCATCGGTGTCCCAACTATGTAGCCAAAGTGCCCTGTGCATATGTATGGACATTAGTCAGCAGGAAGGAGAGTGCGGAGCATGTAGCACTCTACCTAGCATGTGATGCCCATGCTTGATCCATCAGCCTCAACTCTTATTGTGATAAAAACCAGGAGGTGGTGGAAAGTTTTAAAAAGGTGCCCATTGGTGCAAACAGTGAGGTAACTCCTGATGCTTCAGTCCAACCGGCCTTAGTTACAGTAGAGTACAGTAGACAATTTTTAAAAAGGATCACGGAAATAAAGAGAGTTTCAAAACAAACAGTCTATTTATTCTGAACAATTAACCACTATTGTAAAAAAAAAAATACAGTATCCCGACAATGGTATGCAGTAAAAGTAAAGGAAGTAAAGTGCTTTTTTTGAAAAAAATGCTGACAGGCAGTTTTTTTTTAATAGAAGAAACTGCAAGCCTCTGATGCCAAAAATCTCCTACCTGCCAGCATTTTTTTTTTCTGTACACTGAGCCACGAACATGCAGATCAGTGCAGACAGCATAGGAGTTACATCATGCTAGCAGGCCAGTCAAGATGCTGAAGATGCCAAACCCAGAAGAAGACCAGGAAAAGATGGCAGAACCAGCAACGGAAGGCAGAGCGAACAGTGCAGAGCTGGAGGGGATTGTTTACTAGGTACGTTGGCTATAATGTGCTGATATGCTGTGCATGCTAGCATATTATGTCAAATACCTCCATAGCACTTTTATAATCCTATTTCTTAGGCAGCAGTGGAAATTCTTGCTGTGAAAAGATCTTTACCAGCACTTCAGCATTTGCACAAGTGTATGCTGAACTGCTGGTAAAAAGTTTTGCACACAAGGATTTTCACTCTTGCCTAAGAAGTAGGATTTTCTACAGGGCTGTAAGTTTAGAGTCCATCAGTGTCCCGATGTCCACTGTTTAAGCCCTGATGAAGGGGAACACCTGACACCTGAAACTAGTTGGCTGTGCATCAGTGGCGGAGCTAAGGAACAAAGGGCCCTGGTGCAAGATTTTTTTTTGCCCCCCCCCAAAAGAAACACAGCGCTCTCCTCCCGCAGCGCTCGGCCGGCTGTCACTTTCTCTCCTCCCCGCTGGGACACAGAGCAGCGCCCAGCGGGGAGGAAATAAAGCACGGATGCGCTGCTGTATCAGCAGAAAAATTGCACTTTTGGCATTTAGCCAAAAGTGCCATTTCCGCCGATATCTTTTGGTGGCCAATATATCAGTGCATCCCTAATATTTACAGCAATGCAGAATGCCACAGGCTATAGAGGACTACACATCCCAGCAATACTTTATATAACAATAACATTTATGTATAAAGTACTGCTGAGATTTGTAGTCCTCTATAGGAGGGTGCCATTCTGCAACAGTACTTTATACAACATTAGGCTACAAATAATTATTATTTTAATGAATTATTTACCCCCCCTTACCTCTTCTGGCTGGTCTTCTGTCTTCATCCGTTTCCTGTGTGTTTTCTGTTTGCGGGTCCTCACTGCCGTCCGAGGCCCCATGATTAGCGGTAGTTCCGCCACTGCTGTGCATATCTTCTTGTCACCATTTGTGAAGCCAATAAAAGGTATTTTTTTATTCTTGAGAGAATAACGCTCTTTTTTTACTCTTCATTCAATTGTTTGTGTCATTCTGGGCGTCCCCTCCCTCTGAAGGGTCCCGCGTTTTGTGAAGAGCTTCTTTAACAAAGCCATCAGGCAAAATATTGCTCCTGTTCGACTAAAGAAAGGTTGTGGGTCAAGCGCCACTCACCATTGGACAGCTGTATATATGTCTGAGAGATTCTTGAGGGGAAGGCATAGAAGCAAGCGTAAGGCCTCTGTGTTCTGAGTCAGCAATAATAGTGGCAATTTGGCCTAAAAAATAAAGGTTGCGGAGAACTCCCCCCTGGATAAGGTGGAGGATGGGGCCACACTTGACTGACCTAAAAAAAAAAAAGAAAAACGACTTCAGGGAAAGTATGGACTCAAGCAGGGACAACGATCCAAGCCGTCAGTGTCAGGTCCCTGAGAAGGGACACTGCAGGCCGCCCCAGAACTATGCATGGTGAGCCATAGAGGCCCGATGCAGTGGAACTGCTTTCCATGGGTTTGGGATCCAACAGGTTGCACTGCTTAACGGAGGCAACTTAACCACTTGCTGTCCGGAGCAATTTCCTAATATTTGCGCACGCATGATAAAATCTGGATTTTTGGCAAGAAAACAGCTTAAAATTCCCAAACAAATTATATATTTTCTGAAAGGCCCTGTAGAAGAAAACAAATGCTACTTGCAATTTTTTATTTTGCACAGTATTTGTGCAAATGTTTATCAAACCAGTATTTTAGGATAAAATACACTAAATGAAATGTAGTGCAAAAAAACAAAATATAATAATTTAATAAATTTTTTTTTGCAAGATATAAATGGAGTGATGTCGGGTAATCACTCCATTTATATGCCTTAAAATTGTGTGCGCCCATGAAACCTCAAAAAACTACAATACCAAAAATTCCCCATAAGTGATGCTTTAACCTCTTGCCGTCCGCCCGTAGTACAAAAACGGACGGACGGCACTGCAGCATTGGCGGGTTGCCGTCTCCAGACAGCAATTTTTTTCTGCTCGCGCGCGCCCCCTAGCGGGCAC
>NW_017306946.1:838245-842336 GCF_000935625.1 Nanorana parkeri | reverse complement strand
AATTGGGTAATAATAAATGTTTTATCATTTAATATAGGGGAAACTGAGTTTTTTTTTTTAAATTTCGGTAATTTTTCCTTAATATAGTAAAAAAATAAAACCCCCAGTGGTGAATAAATACCACCAAAAGAAAGCTCTATCTGTCCCCAAAAAAGGGTATAAAATTCATTTCAGTACAGCGCTGCATGACGGAATAAATGTCAGTCAAAGTACCGCAGCGCTGAATACTGAAAAATGGCCTGGATGGGAAGGGGGTTTAACACCGCGGATGTCAACTGGTTAAAAGCTTTTACTGCTCATCAGTTTAGCGTTAACAGTGAGTGATGGCCCTAGAATTATTGCTCTGACTCCGACGTTTGCGGCATTTAACATGTGAGGCAGTTTTCCTTTCTGCACGTAGGCACATACCTACTTGCATTTGTATGTGTGTGTACGTATGGGCGGGGGACTTTAAAAAATGTTTTTTTTCACATTTTTTATTTTTTTCTGTTACTTATTTTACACTTAACTTTATTGTTATCACATAGGGGGATAACTAACCCCCTATGAAATAGCAAATTTGGTGTGATAGGTCCTCTTTATTGAGACCCCTAATGTCACCTACCAACTCCAAAGAAGCTGACAAAGCAACAATCTGCTTCACCAGCTTCTTCTCCTGGCTACAGGAGGCAGAGAATGTGCAGTGAAACCTGAAGTGATGTAATACACATTACTTCCGGGTCTAGCGATGGGAGGAGAGCTCAGCGGCTAGAAGCTTGCTGATCTTCCTCCGATCCATGAGGGGAGACACGCCTTGCCAGCCCCGACCGGGGGGCAGTGGAGAGGGGGGCACACTTCGCCCCACGGTACACGCCATGGGGCAGCTGTATAGCCCCCAGATCGCTTGCATCTGAGCAGCAATCGCCGGTTGTTTACAACGGTACCAGGAACAGCTGTGTTCTTGGTAAAACCGCTTCAGAAGCTGGACGGCCACCCGCATGGAATGGTTAATTGAGAACATAAGGGAAAAATCATGGACACTCACATGAGCGGTTTAAACTTTTCCCCAACAGAGAAAAGACATCCATCCTCCTAGGACACTAGCAAAAAAACTAAAGCATGATGGGAGTGGAAGCAGTTATACCTGGCCAAGAGCTTTTTTCTTTGCCAGTGTCCAATTCCTCCTGAAGACAGCACTGCAACCCAATTGACTCTTAACTGAATCCTGCGTCCATTAAAAGGAGAACTATGAGGTGAGTGCTTTTCACTCACCTCATAGTTCTAGCCGACCTGTGACAATGAGACTGCCACAGGTCGGCTCAGTAGATCGGGAGGTGAGTGAACACATACCGGCGTTCGCTCACCTCTCCATCCTGTCACGGCTATATGCCGTGACAGGGGAGGGGCTGGATTCCCCCCTCCGATCCGCCAGTGCTGACTGGCGGAACGGACGGGGGAGGGGGCGGGTACAGCTGGCTCTGCCTCTAGATAGGCAGAGCCAGATGTCACTCACGCAGCTGGGCGGATCCCGGCACAATTGTCGGGATCCGCTTCAGCTTCGGCGTCTCAGTATGCCGCGAGAAGCAGTTCGCGGTATACTGCGGCGTCTCAGTATACCGCGAGATACAGCTCGCGGTATACTGAGCCTAGGGTGACGGGAGGACGCTAGTTTGTGTCCTCCCGTTACCCTAAGGAAAACTATGGGGAAAAGCCTTAACCCCATACTTCTCCTTTAATGAACAAGAAAAATAATTTTTTTAAATATTTTATTGCACTGTAAACATCATTGAATACACTCACACACAATACATAAACTGTAAACACATTAATATATGTACTTTAACAATATCTTACCAGGACACTCCTCGAACATTTGTATTTCCTAAGGAGTTTAGTATGCTTAAGATTTAATCTGTGGCTTTTTGCTTCTTTTCTTAATAAGAGCTCAATGCGTGGTGTTATTTTAATTTTCGGTCTCAGACGAACTTTACGGTTATCAGGTGTAAATAGCTGAAAGCAGAATGGGCAGATTCCCTTTTTTTTACTGGTCACCTCTGCAAGAATACATAAAGAAGGTAGGAAGTTAAAAGGGTAATTATACATGGATTCAGCAATCAAAGTCACCAGAGAATGGTCAAATCCTATATCACAAGTCGAAATGTACACACAGGAAAAAATAGGTTTCAGGTCCCGCAGTGAACTGAATAGACATACCCTGCTGAAGATCCAGTATCATGTCAGAACCACCCAATTCCTTTTGACAGTCAACTTAGCTAAAGCAGGCCATAAAATCATTCAAGATTCATGGGTTATATTAACCAACTCGGGAAGGGGGGGGGAGGTACCACATCTGGTAGTTCCCACATGTCTTGTAGCAGACAAGAAAAGGCTTTTCCTTTTCCTAGATTTAGGACAGAGTATCTTTTATAACTTCCTACCGTCCATGGCCGTTCGTGAACGGCCAGATGGGAGCCTTACAGGAACAGGAGGGCATCTTAAGGCATCCTGCCCCTCCCCCACTCATGCGCAGCGCCCAGCGCGCACACGAGTGGGGAAACTGCCAGCAATGTACACGGCCAACAATGGCCGTTTACATTCAAACAATCAGGCGTCTCTAGAGACACCCGATTGCTTGTAGTACCTGCGGGTGTGCGCCCTCCCCCGCCATTTCCGTTGGTCCCGAGATCCGCTGTGCCCGATGCGGCTGGGACCAGCACAGCGACGCTATCAGTGGAGATCAAAGGGAGCTCAGTACACAATCTCCCTTTGATATCCTGTCCTCGGAATGCAGAAACTGATGTATATTACATCACGTCCTGCATTCAGTGTCACTCTCCGGTTACAGATGCCGGTGAGAAGCTGATGAAGCAAATCTCTTTCTTTTTGATAAGATGGTATACTAGTTTTTGGGTAGACTCCTCATCCTGTCAGGACATCCCTGCCAGGCAGTAGTTTCAGCTTCAATTTTTGCCCTGTACCTGATTTTGACTAAACTATTCCTGACCATACCACCCACCTTTTAATCTAAAACAGTGGTCCTCAAACTAGATCCTGCTGCTTTCCATAAACAAGTCCCTACAGTGAGAAAGATCTCCACACTTTCCCTATGCCTATCTTCATTAGGAGCAACAAGATCACATATATAGGTGTGTCCTATGTTTAATGGCCTGCATACAGATGACAGGCAATGTGAGGAAAACAGATCAGCTGCTTACCCTCCCTTCAACTGTCACTGCTCTCTAATTGCCTGCCTCCCAATGCCTTTCTTTTGAAGTCTCCCTGGTTTGTTATAAATGCCAAAATGCAGAAAGCCGGGGAGGTCTCTAATAATAACCAGTCCTATGAGGGTCTAAGGGCAGTGCTGCAACCCACATGTATGCTGCCATGAAGTTCCACAAGAAAGATATATGATGGTAAGTATGTTACAATTTTCCTTTATGGAAGGGAAAGTTCTAGAATAACGTACAGTTTTATCAGATAAATGGGCTCCAGGTCCTTAGAGGAAGTACTCCCAGAGCTGGCATTGTCATGTTATGGCCAACTTCCTCTGACTGCTAAAGTCTCTAATGGCAACAAAATGTTCTGTGACAATTCACTGACCAAAAGAAAATTGTACGTGGGTGTGTGGATTGGGTTAGTAGGGTCACAAGGTGCAGCGATGCCCACTCTGTTTGCAAGATATTTGGAGGTGCTTGCTCTAAGAACCTGGGGCCTCTGTACCAGATACCATGTACTTTGTTAGAGAAACAGAATGCTAAATGCGGGTTGAAACTTTGGAGGTAAGGCCAATATATTTTGATTATAAAGTGTTTTCAGATTATTTACTTTCTTTATCTTCAATTCTCAAAACACACTTACTTTTTGGAAGAGGACAATGAGACCTGAAAAAAAAAAATTGAACATAAATACAAAAGCCAAAAACGTAGGACAACTGCATACTGCAAAAATGAGTTAATCAGAGACAGGTTGGTTCTTCAAAGAAAAACAAGCACTTAAAGGAGAACCATAGTTCTAGCCGACCTGTGACAATGACACTGTCACAGGTCGGCTCAGTAGATCGGGAGGTGAGCGAACACATACCGGCGTTCGCTCACCTCTCGATCCTGTCACGG
>NW_017306946.1:799785-837846 GCF_000935625.1 Nanorana parkeri | reverse complement strand
GGGGGGGGGGGTCGGGGCACTTACTGTCTGAGCATTCCCTCCATAGATGCCGGCTCGTCCCCAGCCATAGTCTCTGTCCCACGGCTGACACCCGTCACGCTCACATCCCCGGCACCCGTCATGTGATCGGCCCGGCTAGATGTGAGGAGCGTCGGGAGCTGGACCGCTGCGGCGTTCGGTGGGCGTGGCGTGCGGGGCTTGAGTGTGGAGCCGCGAACAGGCTTCAGCGGTGGGCGTGGCTTATGCGTCCTGTGGACACGGCGGGAGCAGCGTGCGGTGGGAGGTGTCCTGTGAGCACGGCGGGCGCAGCGGTACGTGAGCAGCGTGTGACGTGTGCTTCAGGCCGCGTGTCGAGCCCTGAACAGGAAAATCAATTGATAGCCGACGAATCGACGATCGAAAACGTTGGTAACGTTTTCAATCGTCGATTTTAATCGACTAAATCGATTAACTGTTGCAGCTCTACTCCACACCAACCTCAGATGCAGGGGAGACAAAAACCCCTCTGCATAGTTTTTAACCAAAGTGATTACAGATTAACTGGAGAATTGTCATGCCTTTCTATTTCATTTTTAACAGCCTGTCGTTCCTGCACACCACAGCACAGATACCTGGTGGAAAGATGAATGTCAACACTATCTGATGCGACAGAGATCAGTGCAGTGGTGAGAAGGTCCTTGCTGCATCTGAGATCTGTGTGGGGTCATTCCCCAAGGTTTATGTACTTTAACCCCTTCATGACTGAGGTCTTTTTTTCATTTTTTACACCCATGTTATATTCCACATTTTAGGCCTGAAAATTACTTAAAACCCCCAAACATTATACATTTTCTGAAAGCCAAGACCCTATAGAATAAAATGGTGGCAGTTGCAAATTTTTATGTTGCACGATATCAGTGCAACTCCTTATCAAACCCCAACATTTTTGGAAAAATGCACTTAAATGCCCCAAAAACACAATACAATACCCAATTGTTTAATAAGATATAAAACATGGAGGTTACAAGTAAATAGATACCCAACATGCCCCAGTGTCACCTTTACACTCTAAATAAGCTATTGAAGTGCAGATCGCACTTCAATAGCCCAGCACTGACAGCCCAGGAACCGAAAGTGATGCAATCTGCATCGCTCCCGATCCCATAGAACAGGGAGGGGATCGACGAACAGAGGTTCGGCCATCTCCTCCCCAGCTTCCCGTTGACACCAAAGAAGCCGGCCCCGGGCCCGTAGGAGGGGTAACGGAGCCCGGGAAACACGGCGGGGGTGTCTGGCGGGGACTCGCTCACTGGCCCGTAGAAGCGATCTGGCGGCACCTGAGCCGCCAGATCGCTTCTACTGTAAAGCCGACACGCTGCTTTACACGAGGGAGTCTGTTTAAACAGCCCCGATGCCTCGGGAAGGGGTTAAAAGAAAATTATAGAACATAACATTTAAACAATCCATTCTGTATTTTTTTTTATTAAACTTTTTAAAAAGCCGCACACGCACAGTATAGGAAAAGCAACAGCGACGTTCAATAGAAACGCAACTCCTGCAGAATATTACCGAGGTATGCACAAGGAGATAGAAGCAGCATGGGGAAAGCAAAGGGGGCTGTTAGGCCTAAGCTAGCCCCAATGCCTCGGGAAGGGGTTAAAAGAAAATTATAGAACATAAAATTGAAACAATCCATTCAGTATTTGTTTTATTACACTTTTTAAAAAGCCACACAGGCAAAGGGGGCTGTTAGGCCTAAGCTAGGTGTATGTTTAGTTCTCTTTAAATGGAGAACCAAGATTGCAGAGTAACAAAGTATGTGTGTGCAGGCATTGGGAGTCTGCTTACAGGGGCCTGCTGCCGCCAACGTATTTGCCTCTCCTGCAAATGACCATGCAGATTATAGATCTCACTTTCTAGTCATGTCTAAAAGTAAGTGAACTCCATACATTTTTTTTACTTTTTCAACATATTTAAACAGGCAAACAGATCTTCATTGCAACAGTGCGTACACATAATTGTGACATACTTGAACAAATGACATGGTGTATTTATTTCTATAATGTACATTTACAGTAAAGTGGCATTAACGCTGGGTTCACACCTTAGCGTATTGTAAACTCGCGTTTGCCGCGCGTTTCTTATCGCGGTTTTACCACGATATTCGGTAAAAGAGTTTCCCAGGGGGTATCCGGCTGTATCCTGATGGATACAGCGGGAAACGCGCGTTAATGCGCCCCAAAGAAGCTCCTGTACTTCTATGGGCATATGGCGTTTTACCGCGCGATCGTACGCGCGGTAAAACGCGCAGGTGATAACCATGCCCATAGGCAAACATGGGTTTTCACCTGTTGCACCTGTTTTCACCTGTTGCACGTTTTACCCGGTAAAACGCTCAGGTGTGAACCAGGCCTAAAGGAGAACTATAGGGTAAGGCTTTTCCCCATAGTTCTCCTTAGGGTAACGGGAGGACACAAACTAGGGTCCTCCCGTCACCCTACGCTCAGTATACCGCGAGCTACAGCTCACGGTATATTGAGACGCCGAAGCTGAAGCGGATCCCGACAATTGTGCTGGGATCCGCCCAGCTGCGTGACTGACAGCTGGCTCTGCCTATCTAGAGGCAGAGCCAGCTGTACCCGCCCCCTCCCCCGTCCGTACCGCCAGTCAGCACTGGCGGATCGGAGGGGGGAATCCAGCCCCTCCCCTGTCACAGCAGATAGCTGTGACAGGATCGCGAGGTGAGCGAACGCCGGTATGTGTTCGCTCACCTCCCGATCTACTGAGCCGACCTGTGACAGTCTCATTGTCACAGGTGGCTAGACCTATGAGGTGAGTGAAAAGCACTCACCTCATAGTTCTCCTTTAACCCCTTCATGACTGAGCTAGTTTTCAGGTTCTGTTCATAAATGACTGACACATTTTTTACATTTTTGCTGTGTGATTCTTCCACAGCAGTAATATACTTTCTTACTAAATGTACCCACACATATTATATATTGTTTTTTAGAGGACAGATAGGGCTATATAATTATATCACATATGTGTACCTAACCCCTCACTTAGTTTGAATAAAATAAAAAAAATGAGGAAAAAAACTAGAAGAAAACACTTTTTTCACAAGTTTTGATTATTATATTTTTTTTTAGAATTTTTTTATATTAATTATAGTATAAAAAATATATTTATATATAATTTATATTTTCCTAATTTTGTTTTACACTTTATTTTAATTTTTTTACACTTTGTTAAAAAAAAAAAAAAAAAAAAAACTTTTTTTTTCTTGTCAGTTTATATCAAGCAATCACTATGACAGCTTGATAAATTAACTTTTTTATTTTATTTTTGGCTATTAGGCTGATCCAAACTTAGGAACAGCTAATAATAACCTTAGAGACTGATCCTGACTTTAGTCAGATTCAGATCTCACTAAAAGCTCTTTGATCGTGCCTAGACGATCAGAACTGATACATTTCACTCAAAAGATATACATTGTATCCTTTCAGTGAAATGTATCTAAACATCGGGCTCTCGAGCTGTCAAAACAAATAGCAGAGAGGTGAGGTGAGTCACTGCTGCCTCTCTGCTATTTTGAGCTGTCAAATACGGGATCGCAAATTGCGGTCCTCTATTTGCATGTAACGGCTTCATTCTTTCATTAATGAAAGGAAGAAGCTTTTACAAAAAGCTTAATTATTTCATTAATTAATGCCTCAATACTGAGACATTAATGAATGACTGTTAAATGCTGAGAATCAGCAAATACCGGCATTACAAAGCCTGATATAACTCGTCACGTACAGTGTACGTGGCCAGTCATATAGGCACAAAGTGACAAGACGTACACTGTACGTCTCCCGTCACGAAGGGGTTAAAGTCTAAAATCCCCCCCAATGCTTACCTTAAATGATGCCTCTTGATACGATTATCTATCTTTCCAGTAGTTTTCAGGCACCAGCGCTGGCGCCGGTCTCTGATCCAGCACTGACTGCTGTGTGTTGCTGTCCCCTCCTGTCCCATGGAGTCTCTGCGCCTGCACGCTGCCAGGCCGCGTGCATTGACTTACCCTGTGTCTCTCCTCTTCTCCTGGCTGAAGATCTCTTCTGCACATGCACCCGTCCCATCATCCTTCTCGGCTGCTCGAGAATTTTTCAGATCTTCAGATGGGAGCGAGCGGCAGAGACACAGGTAAGTAGTAACCTTTTTCGTGATTTTTGTTTTACGTTTTTGCATATGTCTGCTGCTTGCTAGCAGTAGAGAGAGATTACACACACATATATACACTGAGTGGCCAGATTATTATGACCACCCCATCAGTACTTCGTTGGACCACGAGATGACTCCACGAGATGACTTTGTTGGGCCGCCTCGTGACTCCACGAGAAGTTACATATACATAGTATTTGAGGTTGAATAAAGACATTAGTCCATCAAGTCCAACCTATTAGGATCTCATTCTAGGAGTACCCGTACCCCTGTATATTACGGTCCCTTAAGATTAAGTTTTCCCATTTTATTTCCCCCACTAGGTTGCGCAGCTTCTCAAAGTTGGCCCTTCTGAAGTTTAGGGTTCTAGTCCTTCCAGTACACTTCCCTTTTCTGTGTTCAATATTAAAAGTAATCACATTGCGATCACTATTACCCAATGACTCCCCAATTACAATATCCTCGATTAACTCTGCATTATTAGTGACAATTAGATCTAAGATGGCATTGGATGGAGTCTCCACCATCTGGTCCATGAAGTTGTCGCGCAACATGTTTAGAAATCGCCCCGCCTTTGCCGAACCCGAAGTTCCATTGGCCCAATTTATGTCTGGGTAATTGAAGTCACCCATCACGACTACATTGCCCACCAAGTAGGTATGTGCCTACGTGCAGAAAGGAAAACTGTGCCTCACATGTTAAATGCCGCAAACGTCGGAGTCAGAGCAATAATTCTAGGGCCATCACTCACTGTTACGCTAAACTGATGAGCAGTAAAAGCTTTTAAAGCGTCACTTATGGGACATTTTTGGTATTGTAGTTTTTTGAGGTTTCATGGGCGCGCGCAATTTTAAGGTTCGACATGTTTGGTGTCTATTTACCCGACGTGACCCTGATGTTTATGTTTTACTAAAAATATGGGTAAGAATAAATGTTTTATAACATAACCTAGGGAAACGTGTTTTTTTTTTACATTTATGGTACTTTTTTCATTATATAGTAAAAAAGAAATAACCCCAACCCCCCCCCCAGTGGTGATTATATACCTCCAAAAGAAAGCTCTATCTGTCCCCAAAAAATGTGACTTAAATTGCAAGGCTATAGTCCAGTCATGCTGACTGGTGACATTTTTGACTGGCTGGTGAGACCCTAAAATTTTTCAAGCCAGGTGTTGTCCTATGGACCGCAAAATACGGTCCATAATATATATAGTAGATTTCTCACATGGAAAAAGTAAGTACACCTCTACATTTACCACGAGTTCAAACCCATGAAATAAGAATCTGATGTTTCAGATGCCAATGTGTTTGGGTTCCAATGACTAGAACCTCCACAGGTAGTATGCACGTGGAACCTGTTATTTAAACCTCATATCTTGGGTTTGGTTTTCTCTTTGCTATTGATGCGTGTGGTGTCATCATGCCAAGATCAAAAAGAGCTCTCCAAGGCCCCCCATAGTTTGGTCACAATGTCATCCAGTCAATAGATGGATTGTATTTCAAGGTAAGTAACCTCTGAATGCCCAGAGGGAGCTTTCCTAATTACACTGACATTAATGATGGTGAGCTATTCCTCCCACTGACGTCAGGACATTGTCCTCTCCCACTGACCATTGAGCTAGAAGCATTTATTTTTTTCTACTTCTTCTGATGCCAGGGCATGTGTGTACTCCCACTAACACAGGGGCAGTTTTAATTCTCACTAATGCAGGAGTATTTTTTATCCCAACTGATCGACAACGCAGTTTTTAACTCCCACTTTTAAAATGTTTTTTGTAAAAAGTAATAAAATCGTTCCCCTCAAATTTTGACCCCCGCCTGATAGATTGCTGAACATTTTACCCACTTCATGCTAGTGGACCTGGCTCTTCTACAATGCTCCAAGACACTCACCACACCAACCCTCCTCACCTGTACCCCTAAACCCACTATGCCTAAAACTTGTCTCACAATTACTTCTTGCTTCACCCATTTCGTTTCTCATCTTCAACAACGCTACACCCTTCTATCCTTTAAAGCCAAGGAACGTGCCATCTTAGCCTCTATTTGGATTGCAATTGCCATGGTGCTGCATATGTGATGAGCTATGACACAGGAATACAACAAATCCCAGCAATAATACATTTTACATACAGTGTATAATCTATTGTTGGTATTTGTATTCCTCTATAGCTGATGGTACATTGTGCTGTATAGCAATACAAATCCCAGCAATACATTATAGAGCGCCATGTGTGGGAAAGTGCAGGCTTACCTGAGCATGCTTCCAGCAACTTGCTTCTGAGATCGGGACTGTCTATCGGCGGCTGTCATCGCCCTACACCTGCTCCTCCTTACTTCTTCTCCCCGCGTCCCTGTGCCGATCGTGGATTTGGGCGGGCGGTGAGCGTGAGGCGGGGAGGAAATGTGGAGCGTGGATGCGGGCGGGCGGGTCTGGCAGCGACGAGCGTGAGGTGGGGAGCAGCGTATGTGGAGCTATGAACAGGGCCAACTAATCGGAAGCCGATTAATCGATGATTGAAAACGTTGACAACTTTTTCAATAATAGATTATAATTGATTTTGTCGATTAGTTGTTGCAGCCCTAGTGGAGAGCTGAATTAAATCACACTTGCAAGCATGACAGTTGGCATGCATGAAAAGTAGTTGTTTTAGGAGACATTTGGGGACAAATTGGTGTATAAAGTTCCTCTTTAAGCTGGCCATACACTATACAATGAGATTGTACAATCTCTTTTAAGAGCTACCTCTTAAACTGTGTAACACAAGGGCCTGCCTTACGGTATACAAATGGAATGGACTGAGGGCCAGCATACACATTACAAACTGGCCGTGCAATCAATTTAGGATTTACCAAAACAATGTAATATACAAACCTACCTAACCTATCCAATGAATTGGTATCCAATCAGGCAGGACATTGCACCGAAGGAGTGTTGGTAGTTCTAAAGGAGGATGTACAATCGGATTGTATCACGCAGCTAAGCTTAAAAGAGATTGTTAAGTCTCTGAAACAATCAGATTGTACATGTATACAGCCATACATGAATTCAAGCATATTTTCCCTGCCAAGAAGCCATAGATGCTGCATACAACCTCCCACAGAGATTATTGGCTGTACACAGTTTATTCAAGTCAGGCATACAGCCATTGACTGCACTGGGAGTTGGGGTTATGTGCACGTAAGCATGTGCTTCTTTGTGTAAGTCAGGAGTATACTTATGTACAGTAATTGACTTCTATTAAAGGCTGTACGCCAGACCTGGGCATTGAAAGCCCATATCCGGCCTTTGGTCCGTGGCTGTCCAGCCTGCCGGCCTGTGCTCCATTATGGCTGGCTGATAGTGGATGCTCCGTCCCCCAAGGCAGGTGCAGCCACTGTAAGCCATAGCCCAGTGCAGATTGGCAATTGGTCCATGTTCAGACATCCTTTCTCTTTGGTCCTAGCAACTAATGATGTTGGGATTCTCCTCTGCAATCACTGGTTGCTAGGACTGCTGGGAGGTCCTAGCAGCCAATGACATCAGAGGCCCTCCTCTCCTGCACCTCTGCCCATGGACTTTATAAAAAACAAATAAAAATAATCTTAAAACAATATGTGCAGTTGGGGTTTGGCATATGTAGTTTCCCGCCCAGCAGCGCATGGTACCGTGCCGCAGGTGCGTTGCATGCACTACGTTTTTTCAACCGCAATACATGGTACTACTGTACTGCATATTGCATCGCATTGTGGCAAGAAGTTGCGTCACATGAATGGCAGCGTTCCTGACACATTGTAACGGTTGGTTCTTTGCATGGTACCGTGCATTCATCAACTCAGCCAGTTTCTTATGTTGACCCCCTAAAAAATTATTTGCCCACCCCTGCTGTACACAATAACTGTGGCTCCCTGGCAGGGGAAATATACGTACAGCTGTGTGAAAGAGCCCTCTGCAAGACATTCTGCCGAGCACCCCTAATACAAACATTATAGTCCGATTTAACTATTTTATTTATATCTACCAACAAGGCCTGTCTGATTGGATGGAGATGAATGGATAGATTAGGTAGGTATGACATAGTTTTGGTAAATCTAAAGACGATTGTACAAAGAGTGTAACGTGTCCAATATGCAGACACCAAATCATGTGCAGCAAGGGAGCTCAAATCGTATGTCAACACAGCACGACAATCACGTGGCCATAACGAGCCCTGTGACCGCTCGCTCCTCGTCTGTGTCGTTTTGCCATTACAAAGCAGCGGAAACTCGCACGATATGCAGGTAATAGATTTCCACTCACATGAGATTCCGAGACAGCCCGGGACAGAAATCTTTCACCAACACAGCCGCTTTCCTTAGGAAGTTTTCAGTCATGGTTGTTACACACAGTAACTTGGAGCCAGAGGGTTAAAGGACCTGTGATGAAGTACTATCACGTGACCAGCTTTGGCCAATAAGCCGTTTGGAATACGCAGCTGCTTCCTGTGTTGGTAGTTAGGGCATTTGTTCCCTGTAAGAGGGAATGTGCGGATAGTTAGAAACTATTTTAACTGCAGCCGCTGTATCCATTATGTATCAACCATGATGGTATATATGAATGTATATCTGTACTTTTTATTTTCCACATCATGATGGTATATATGAATGTATAGCTGTACTTTTTATTTTCCACATCATGATGGTATATATGAATGTATATCTGTACTTTTTATTTTCTCAAGTATTGATGGTATATATGAATGTATATCTGTTATAACAATTTTGGGTACACTGATCCACACCGATTTTTCGTTGATTGATTCACGTTATGTCACCGATCACAGTTTACTGTTAAGTTAAACACATTCATTTAGTTTTTTTTTATTATTATTCTTTTTTTTATTATTATTCTTGTTGGCACTGCATAGTTGGAAACTCATGATTTGACCCAGGTGTCTTTATTGCAGCAGCCTTCAATTAATGTAATTCATTTACTTTGATTCATTCAACTAATTCACTATAGTAAATGTTTTGGACACAGAATTTTTGTTTCACATATCCAGCGCAGAATCAATAAACACATATGTAAAGGGGGCTGAGCAAGAAAAATCTAGCTAATTATGGCTAGCTCAAGAAGCCAGTGTCCTCAGCAGACAGAAAAACGTCAACAATGCATGTCCACACAGGTAGAGTTACTGACGTAACTCTTTCTGAGGAAGTTGTTTAAGCCCTCGTTCACACCTGAACGTTTTGTAGCGCGTTCTACGCTCGACGAACGCTCTACAAAACGCTCAAAAATATAAATCCCATTGTATTCAATGGTCTCGTTCCCACCTTGGCGTATTTCCGCCCGTCCCTAACGCACTACAAAACGGCCCATGCCTGAAAAGGTACAGGTACTACTTTGGGCCGTTTTGTTGCGCGTTTCCATTGGGATACAGCCAAGTAGCCTTCGGAAACGCGCGTTTGTCGCGCGACTTTTTTACATCGAATTGCGTTAAAAAAACGTGCGACGGTTGCGCGACAGACGCGCATATGCAATACGCCTAGGTGTGAACGAGACCTAAGTGAATGAAACGCGTCAAGGGTGATGGTCTTGACCTGATATCCAATACTCCGGTGTTTTAAGGATGGTGTAGGGCACTTCTCATAATTTACATGAGAAATACATATGAGAGACCTCTCCTATGGACACCCTGTGAGTACATGCATGCCTGAAAAAGCTTTGAATGCCTGCTGTGTTTGAGTCTAGCATTAAAAATAGCCTGGTTCACAGGTGAAGATTTTGTTTTGAAGCTGGCTTTGCAGATTGAAGAATGTGCTGCAAGTGTACTCACATGTGTGGATGCTGATTGCAAGCCAGCAAAGGCTTTCCATATAGCAATTAGAAACTTTTTGTATGGCTCACTCATATGGACATTGACTTTTATATACACCATTTTCCACTTTGCCCATATATTAGATGGACTGTGTTTTGGCGGCATATGTTTAACCAGTTGACATCCGCGGTGTTAAATTTTTCAGTATTCAGCGCTGCGGTACTTTGACTGACATTTATTCCGTCATGCAGCGCTGTATGAGTCATGTGCTGCACCTCAAAAATAAAATACACCTGCAAAGGTGCCCATACACCTTGTAATCATCGGACGAAAATGTTCATCTGATGATCGAACCGTCGTATGATTTTCGTACGGTGGCCTTATCCTGCCCCAACCATCGCACGAGTGCCAGCAAAGGCATTGGCCTATACACATACAGCACAGCAATGAAGTAATAAAATGAACTAGGATCACACTAATCCAGCACGTTATTAATCTCACGTGCCCCACTCAAGCGGCGGCCATATTGAGTGGGGCACGTGAGATTAATAACGTGCTGGATTAGTGTGATCCTAGTTCATTTTATTACTTCATTGCTGTGCTGTATGTGTATAGGCCAATGTAGTTAGATCTGTATGTGCGTTATAATTAATCGATTCAATGATTTAAAAAAATTTTGATTAATCGAACACAAACATTTTAATCATTACCAGCCCTAAAAAAAAAAGGAAAAATAAGAAAGGGAATAATATATATTAAGTAAATGATTATTTAAGGATTGATACCCACTAGTTGCCCTCTTTTCTATAAATAGTAGATTTACTGACGTCACTTTTGGCTGGAGGTTATGGCACTGCTGCAAATATTAATATTTGGCAACAATGGTCCTCCTGCAGACGCAATGTGTGGTACCTTTTACCATACTTCCCAATTTTGGAACTTGAAAAAGAGGAACACCTTGGGATGGAGCAGACGTTTGGTGTGCTCCGCACGCCATGTCTAATTTGGGTGTGGCTAAATTGAGCTGAATATTGGCTGTGGCTCAAAGAAGCATGGTTACATAGAGTCTGAGCCTACATATTGTATACACTCTACACATCGTCTGCAGTCCATGTACCCACAAAATACACAATCATTACTGATTAAATCATGAGTGAGAGTCTTACTTTTATAAACCTAAAAGCTAAAAAAAAATACCCCCCAAAACTTAATTTACACAGAATGCTAAAACTTAAAGTGACATTAAAGTAAAAACTTTTTTCCCTCCCTTCAATGTTAATTAAAACACTTACTTTAAATGGTGTCTCTTAATCCGATCTTCTTCTTTCTTGTCCTTTTCAGCCTTCTCCCCAGCGCTGCTACAGGTCTACGATCCAGTGCTGACTCCTCTGTCCTTGCTGGCACTTCCTGTCCCAAGGTGTCTGCATGCGGGTGCACGCCGTCCATAGACTTACCTTGTGTCTCTCCTCGTCTCCCGGCCGAAAATCTGAACTGCACATGCGCCCACCCCAAGATCCTTTGCGGCCGCCCGAGCATTTTCGGATTTTCGGACGGGAGCGCGCAGACACAGGTAAGTTTAAAGCAGGGTTTGGTTTTTTTTCCAACTTTTTGCATATACCTACTGCTTGCTGGCAGTAGATATATAAAAAAAACAGAAGGGTTTAGAAACCCTTTAAAGAAGAAACTGCACAGCATAATCAACAATTGAGAAAATAAACAAGATGGTCGGGACCATGTAAAACCCAACAGAGTGTACAGATTACAGTGCTCAGGCATGTGTAATGTACTACACAGTACATAGTGCATTTGGTGTCAAACTCAATTTCATTCTGCCACCAAATGCCCCAGGAATCTGTTTTTTTTTAATGTCTGGTATGTTTCTTTCAGAAATGGCTCTGCCTATGTGTGTGGTAAGCAGTAAACATGTTAAAGCCCTACTGAACTCTGGAAGTCTGGTGACCTAAGCCTATATCAGTCTGGTAAACTCAGATAAACTGAAGCAGAGCAAAATTGGTATGCATGAGGAATGTACATTTAAAAATTGCTGGCAGGTAGGGATTTTTGGCAGAGGAGACATGCAAGGTCTCTTTTTCCAAACACATTCTCATTCTTTCCCACAGTGATTTCTATTCTTTCTTTACACCTGACGGCATCCCTAAGATGATGTGAGTGGGCCCAATGCCTGGGAGAATGTAATTCCTGTGTGCATGGGCAGGAGTTATATCATCAGTAGCCACCCAATGGCCTATGATGATTTCCACGGAACCTGGATGTGGTTGGGGGAAATGGTGGGTGACGTCATACGCCTGTATGGGCTGCGCCTATAATGTACAGGAGTATTACGTCACCCAAAGCCGCATCATGTGACATCATGCGCTCCGCCTCCAAGATTATGGCCCGCTTGTGCAGAACGCGCTGAACGTTCTGAAAACGAATTGTATGCGAAAAACATATTTGGGCATATAGTAATTTGGCAATTCACATTTGGGCAAACCACCGAAGCAACTGAATTTTATTGATTTGCAGGTTCGTCCAAATCCCAATGCACAAGTCTAATGGCCTAGATCTGGTGGCTTTTATAAAAGGAATCAGTAGACCTCTTTCCCCTTGACTGGAGGAAGAGAGAAAGGAAGGAACAAACATAGGGAGAGGGATAGAAGCAGACATAGAAGTAGCAGTAAGGGCAGGTCTCCGCTCTCCCCCCTCATGGACCAGCCACGCGGCCCGGAACTGGATCGGTCATGGCCCTCAGGTATGTGTCCGAGTATCTGAAGTGGAGCCAGGCTCCCCATGTAGGGCCGAACCGTGCCTCAGTGTTATGTATGGACGCAGTGAGGTCCTCTATACGGTAAATGTCATTAATTTTATCGAACCAGAGACGCAGAGTTGGAGGGGTGGTTTGCCTCCAAAGGAGAGGAATACACGCCTTGGCGGCAGAGAGCAGGTGGATCGAGAGAGAGCGCTTGTACTTGGCCACAGCATTGGCCGTCATGTGCAGAAGGTAGGTCGCAGGATGATCCCCCGGGTCTGTCATGGTAAGCTGAGTCAGGATATCCCTAACTGCGTCCCAAAAGGGTCTAATCTTGGGGCAGAACCAGAAGATGTGGGCCATGGTTCCCTGTGCCGCATCACACCTCCAGCAGTTAGAGGGCACCAGAGGATTTATTTTGTGCAGGAGTGTTGGGACCCTGTACCATCTGGCCAGAATTTTGTAACCCTGTTCTTGAAATTGGTTAGCAATGGAGACCTTGTGGACCAGATACAAGATTTTAACCCGTTGTTCATCTGTGAACGTCTGCCCCAACTCGGTCTCCCATTTCCGGACGTATGGAGGACAGGAGTCCTGGGGGGGGGGAGCATCCCATAAATGACAGCAATGGTGTGTCGCACCGGTTGGCCCTGTCTACAGAGGGTCTCGAAAGGTGTAAGGTCCCGGCTAGGGAGTGCTGACCGCGGAATCGCCTGTACAAAGTGCCTCAATTGCATCGCTGTCCAGTCTGAGAGGGGTGGAGTCGTCAATGCGCGGATAGCAGGTTGGGCGAGCATGGTCCCCCCGCTGAAGAAGTGCAGCAGGCGGAATTTATTGGCTGTGTGGAGCCCCCTCAGTCGCGCATCCTCCATGCCCGGGCCGAAGTCAGGGTCACCCAACACCGGGGTCATGGGGGACGGGAGTGGGGAAAAAGCAGCATGCTTTTTGTTTCCGCACTGGAATGCACAAAAATGCATGTAAATGCACCAGAACACACTTAAACCCAAGCAAAAGCAATATAAAATGCATGAAAAACATGCATTAACGCACATGCAGAAACATCCAGATCGAGTCTTGAGATGGTGTGAACAAGCCCAAAGACCTGCTGTAACTGTTTCATGATCTTTGCATTGAATTCATTTGTAAAACCAATTCACTAGGCTATAAAACACATGCATTCTTTGCCCTAACAACTGTCATTTTCAGCTTTCATTGCTGGAAATAACATATGTTTTGGTCAGATAAAGCTTAGTGAATTGAATCCTTTATTTTTAGATGTTTTGCAGGCATCCCTAGCTCTATAAATCACTCCTAGTAACCTGACATACACTATATTGCCAAAAGTATTGGGACACCCCTCCATCATTGGATTCAGGTGTTACGTGAAATTTTCTTGCTACTAAATATTCCACGGTCACCTGTTAGTGGTATTATAACAAAGTGGAAGCCACTGGGAACAACAGAAACTCAGCCACGAAGTGGTAGGCCAGGTAAAATGACAGAGCGGGGTCAGTGCATTGCTGAAGCGCACAGTGCGCAGAAGTCACCAACTGTCTGCAGAGTCAATAGCTACAGACCTCCAAACTTCGTGTGGCCTTCAGATTGGCACAACAACAGTGCGTACAGAGCTTTATGGAATGGGTTTCCATGGCCGAGCAGCTGCATCCAAGCCTTACATCACCAAGTGCAATGCAAAGCGTCGGATGCAGTGGTGTAAAGCACGCTGAGATGTGGAGCCGTGTTCTCTCGAGTGACAAATCATGCTTCTCTGGCAATCTGATGGACGTGTCTGGGTTTGGCAGTTGCCAGGAGAACGTTACTTGCATGACTACATTGTGCCAAGTGTAAAGTTTGGTGGAGGGGGGATTATGGTGTGGGGTTGTTTTTCAGGGGTTGGGCTTGGGCCCTTAGTTCCAGTGAAGGGAACTCTTAAGGCATTACTTTGTGAGAACAGTTTGGGGATGGCCACTTCCTGTTCCAACTTGACTGCGCGCCAGAGCACAAAGCAAGATCCATGAAGACATGGATGAGCGAGTTTGGAGTGGAGGAACTTGACTGGCCTGCACAGAGTCCTGACCTCAACCAGATAGAACACCTTTGGGATGAACTAGAGCGGAGAGTGCAAGCCAGGCCTTCTCATCCAACATCAGTACCTGACCTCACAAATGTGCTTCTGGAAGAATGGTCAAACATTCCCATAGACACACTCCTGAACCTTGTGGACAGTCTTCCCAGAAGAGTTGAAGCTGTTATAGCTGCAAAGGGTGGGCCAACTCAATATTGAACCCTATGGACTAAGACTGGGATGCCATTAAAGTTCATGTGCGTGTAAAGGCAGGCGTCCCAATACTTTTGGCAATATAGTGTATATCCTGTCCTACACCTATTTAGTTCCAATGTGAGAAAGTGCTGAACGTAGAGTTTAACCCTTCCCGACCGATGACGGGATTATCCCAAGCAATTGTTCATTTCATTAACGACCGATGACGGAATAATCCGTGAAGGGACCAGCGCTCATTGGGTTACTGCTGTTGCTGGGTCCCTCAGGGTCTGTGGCAGACCCTCAACAGCTAATTATGTGGTACCAGGCCCTTTGATCACAGCGAAAGCTGATTGCTGTGATCACAGAGGTGTGACAGCCACAGAGTCGGCAGCAGCTCACTGTGTTGTGCAACTGTTACAAACTGATACACAGTATCTCTAAGAAGAATACAGTATTCTCCGCAGAAGTATCAAAGCCCCTGTAAATAAAAAAAATAACCCCCTAGTGCCCCCTAGTTTTGATTATGGTTAAAAAAAACACATGGCAAAATTGCCCCAGGAACAAAAAGAAATTCTGAAGCTGTGTCACTAAGTGGTTAAACTGTACACAACGTGAAAAAATCTCCAAAAAACATCTCTGATGCTGCCTGTCACATGCATTAACACAGCAGTTTTTGTGTTCCCTATCCCTCCCTGTAACATAATTTTATTACCTGTAGATCCATTCTTTGACTCTTTCTCTGATACGGTGTCAATGATGTTTGTTGACAGTAATAGTAGTGATGTCTCTCTGTGGACAGGGTAATCTTAGATCGTCATGTATTTAGTTATAAATGAACTTTAAAAAGACCATGTGCCCTTGTTCACCTCGTTAGTTATAGGCCTGTGGTTCTCAACTGGTGGGTCGTGACCCCATGTTCAGTGGGTTGCTGCATGCCTTCCACTGCACTGGGTGAGGCTCCTCAGCCTCCCCATAGCACAGCATTGTCAGTTCTTGCGCCGAGTAGACATTCAAAATATGCTGCCTTATGCCAAGTGTCAGCTTGAGGTGGGGTAGGCTGAGGGTATGCGTTGTCATTAATTTGAATTTCCTGCCAAACACACCTTCCGCCCACAGTTTGATCACTTGCATCGGAACATGCGGTACTGCAATGCCGTGTGTTCCAGGGAGATGCGACTTGGGTTGCGACCTAATGACCAAGGACAAATGTGGGTCCTGAGGTTATGCAGGTTGAGAACCACTGCTATTGGCATTGTGTAAAAATTAATCTTCAAAGTTCACTATAGAGTCACTAAAATCTTAGCTCCTCTTCCCCTATTTTCTAAGGAGAACAGAAACTTGGCAGCCTGTCAAACCTCTAATGTAAACAAAGAACAGGTGTTTCTAAGGATGATTCTTCTATCTATACAACAACACTACGAACTATTACCCTTAAGGTGGCCATACACTTTACAACCATCGCAAGACCTTAGTCTTGCGATGGTTGTAAAGTACTTAAAAAAACGTACGCTCTGCCCATCTTGGACAGGAAGATCGTACTCTTGATCATCGCAAGCCCGCCCCCCTGAGGGGCGGGCTTATGATGACTATAATGAGGGGTGGGCTTACGATGACTGCAAACGGGCAGTGTGCGCACACCGGCCCGTTCGGCAGTTGTCGAACCAGCAGGCCACTAACTCGCCCGAGAATCGTACGATTCCCGGCGGGTTTTCTAGCATGCTGGTTCGACGGAAGACGTGCGACCGTACAGTAGAAACGGTCGCACGCCTTCCATACACTACACGATTCTCGTACGATCGCAGGATTTCCCGCGATTCTCGTACGAGAATCGTGCAGTGTATGGGCACCTTTACATATGACGCTTCTTAACTTGGGATATATCCCTCCTTCCTTAAAGGAGAACTATGGGGTCAGGGCTTTTCCCCATAGTTCTCCTTAGGGTAACGGGAGGACACAAACTAGCGTCCTCCCGTTACCCTAAGCTCAGTATACCGCAAGCTACAGCTTGCGGTATACTGAGACGCCGCAGCCGGAGCGGATCCCGACATCGATGTCGAGATCCGCCCAGCTACGTGACTGACAGCTGGCTCTGCCTATCTAGAGGCAGAGCCAGCTGTACCCGCCCCCCTCCCCCGTCCGTTCCGCCAGTCAGCGCTGTCGGGGAGGGGGGAAACGTCGGTATCTGTTCGCTCACCTCCCGAACTACTGAGCCGACCTGTGACAGTCTCATTGTCACAGGTCGGCTAGAACTATGAGGTGAGTGGAAATCACTCATCTCATAGTTCTCCTGTAATGTATTCAGGCATTACTTTACGTTTATAATGATAACCACTGGGTTGAATTTGTGTTGTACTACAGTTCTCATTAGCCCTTCTTCCTGAAGGTATTCGGGCATTACTTTACGTTTATAAAGATAACCGCTAGGTTGAATTGTATTGCACTACATCTCTCATTGTGCCCCAATGAACGCCAATTGTGGCCTAAACTATTCATTACTCATTCCGCACTGTAAGGTGAAATTCATTGTTACCACTTTTCAATCACAGGTGGCGTATAATGTGATAGGGGTTCCAACAATCATCATTGAGTGTTACTGCGAACCCCCCGCCTGAAACACCTCCTCCCAGTTATATAGTCCTTGTGTGCAGTTATCCGCAGCTGTGATCCATATAGACTTGCTCAGTTGTTACAGAGCTGATGTGTGACAATGAAACTATCACATGTCGGCTCAAGAGATCGGGAAGTGAGCGAACACATACCATTGCTCGCTCACTTCTCGATCATCTCCCCCGCAGGAATTCCCCACCTCCCCTCTCTGATCCTCCAGCGCTGACTGGAGAAACGGACGAGGGAGGGGGCGGATACAGCTGGCTCTGCCTCTAGATAGGCAGAGCCAGCTGTCACTCACGCAGCTGAGGGGATCTCGACAGTATTGTCGGGATCCGTCCCGGGTGCAACGGTCTCAGTATACCGCAAGCTGTAGCTCGTGATATACTGAGCTTTGGGTCACAGGAGGACGCTAGTATATGTCCTCCCGTGACACTGAAGAGTACAATGGGGAAAAACACTTACACTTTAAGTCCCATCTTTCCACCCTAAAATCCTAAAGGCCCTGTTCACATCTGAGCGTTCCGAATTGCTGCGCATTTGTGGAATTGCGCACAAATGCATATTGCACTTGCGGTGGCATTAATCTCTAATGGCACCCCAAACACGGCCCGCAAATCGCACAGTTTTCCACTTGTGCAAACGTTGCAGAAAAAAACAAGGGCCGCTCATTGCACAAAAAGGTGCAGGAGCCTTTTTGCAGCGCAGATATGACCCCCATTGAACAGTGATTGATTGACGGTTTCTGCACAGCTACAGAGTGGGACCAGTGGAGCCTCTCTTCTTGTATATCAGGTAAGTAGCCACTGACACCATTGATCTTTTTAGCTGTCTGTAAGAGGGGCATTCTTCCCATGGACCACAAAGATAAGGGGCATTCTTCTCACTGCTCTCTAATGTAACAGGCCATTCCTTTCACTGATCCATAATGTAAGGGAGCACTCAATTAATCATCAATGTAACAGGGCTTTTTTTTTCACTAGCCATCAGTGTAAGAGGATCTTCTATCATTAACCACCAATGTAAGGGGACACTTTTCTACTGAAAGCAAGGATGGAGCACACTGATAAACAATATAAATGGGTTTTATATAGGGTACACATTTAAAAGGACACTTTTGTCATATGGAGAAATGGGGGTGTAAAAATGCTTTTTTGTCAAATATGCTAGATACACCACAATAGTTATTCTTTATTATTATATCTACAACTTACTGATCACACTAATGTACTGTAAGCTCGTTTTTTTTTTAAAAGATGAAAGTTATTTCAGTTGTTCCTTGAGGTTGAAAAAACTGAATTATAGGGTCCACATCGGCACTGCAAAACATACAGAGCGTGATTCACTTTGCAAGCCTGTTTCACTCAAGCAAACTGGTACAGCAGAGTGGCAATGGGTCCTTCCAAACAGGAAGCACACACTTCAAGGGTGGCACTGTCTTATTTAGGACGTAGAGAATTCCTAAAGGTAGTAATGTCACACAAGGTACACCAAAAAGTGCAACCAAATGAAAACATTAGAGTGCAGCAGAATTAAAACATCTACAGATTACAACTACCAACATTTCTAGCTCTGGTTTGGGAAAATATTGTCCAGCATAGTTTCATTGGTTGATTGTTCTCTGATTGTTCTCTGAAGAGTGAAGTATTTCTATATATCACTATAGTGCACCACATGACCACAATGTACATATGCTCTGTGTGATGCAATAAGATGTGTTGGAAAACTAGTGCTGGACCTGTTTTTCATGGGTGGAGGCACCTTGACAGCCCATTTGTATACAAAATTGAGGCATTGGGGTTGATTTACTAACCTTGTAAACATGCCACGAACAAGTATACACCTCTGTAGTGTGTTCCAGGGGCGGACTGACCATTCGGGCAGTCAGGCACAGACCGAGGGCCCGTGGCCATCAGGGGGCCCGTCACTGACCGCCCCCTCGCCGCTACCTCTCTGCCATCTGCACCCGGTCAGCCCGCCCGCGTCAGATGCGGCTCTGTAAAAGCCGGTTGCTCGCTCCTCAAGTGGGTCCTCGGCAGGTCCCCAGTGGGCTGCCCTCTACAATGCCTGATTAAGGCAATCCGGGCTGGATCAGGCATTGTAGAGGGCAGCCCGCTGGAGACCTGCCGAGGACCCCCTTGAGGAGCGAGCAGCCGGCTATTACAGAGCTGCATCTGATCATGATGCGCAGATGCGGGCGCCGGGCGGGCTGACCGGGCACAGGTGGGAGAGAGGCGGCGGAGGAAGCCACTGCAACGACGGCCACAGCAGTCCCCCTACAACCAGGGTCCAGGGAGCCCCCCACTGACCACCAGGAGAGCCCCCACCAGGGTAAGGTGACAAGATTTAAAAAATAAAGTCCAGGGACATTTTTAAATGTCCCTGGGAACATAATACAACATAAAACAATATATATATCTATAGATATATCTATATATACAGGTGAAACTCGGAAAATTAGAATATCGTGCAAAAGTTCATTTATTTCACTAATGCAACTTAGCCGTCTACCAGGAGATTTTGGAGCACTTCATGCTTTCTTCCACAGATGAGCTCTATGGGGATGCTGACTTCATTTTCCAGCAGGACTTGGCACCTGCCCACACTGCCAAAAATTTTCTGAAATTGTGGATCTGGGATTTCATGAGCTGTAAGCCATAATCATCACAATTATGACAAAACACGGCTTGAACTATCTTGCTTTGCATGTAATGAGTCTTTCGATTAGTTGGCCATGTTCACGGCTCCACACACGCTGTACCTCCTCCCCGCCTCACGCTCGCCGTTGCCAGACCTGCCCGCATCCACGCGCCTTCTCCCCGCCTCACGCTCGCCGCTGAAAGACAGCTGCCGACAGACCCCATCTCAGAAGCAAGTTGCTGGAAGACTGCTCAGGTAAGCCTGCCCTCCCCCCTCCCCCCCACATGGTGCTCTTTAATGTATTGCTGGGATTTGTCGTCCTCTACAGCTGATGGTACATTGTGCTGTATATTATACACAGCAATGTATGTACCATCAGCTATAGAGGATGACAAATCCTAGCAATACATTCCACTGGGGGGAATTTATCAAAACTGGAGCAGACAAAATCTGGAGCCGTTGCCGTTGGCATACAATCAGCTTCTCTCTTTAGTTTGTTCAGTTAAGGTTTGAAAATGACAGAGAGAAGCTGATTGGTTGCCATGCACAGCTGCCCCAGATTTTGTCTGCTCCAGTTTTGATAAATTCCCCTCAATGTATGTATAATGTATTCCTCTATAGCTGGTGGTATTCTGCATTGCTGTATAATGTATTGCTGGGATTTGTTTCCTTAAAAGCTATAGCGGTTACTGGCTAACACCCATGCATATGCAGGGAAGAGTTGAGTTTGCTATGCGTGTGTGTTGTTTCAGCACTAGTTCCAAGGAATGACACCTACCAGTCACACAGAAGTATGTCATAGCTTTGCTGTTTTTATTCACGCATTTTGGTTATATACACTATATATAAATACTGTGTGTGTATACACAAACACACTAAATTTTTCAAACTGTGTTATGGAGTATATAACCACTACTATTCAATTTACTAGTATAAAATTCATAGCGCACACAGTATCCTGTCTCCACATGGGACACATAGATATGCCAGCCAGAAAGATTAAGCACAGCTGAGACTGTGACAAAAGAAAGTCCAACCAGTTACCTAACAGCTGGCAACAAATAAAGGAGTAAGTCAGAATCAGATTTTAGCAGTTCTTGATTTATCTCTGAAAACTAAAAAATATAGTCTTGCATTTGTAGGCTAGAATAATGTCTTTAAAACATTGTGTGATTTGATTTTAAAATATGCCTTGTTTTTTAGTAACGGTTAAAGTGACACAAAACTCAGGAGTTAAACCTTAAAATGTATTCCAATACCCGATTAACAAAAATGCATCTTATTTGTGTATCACTGGGCTGTAGATCCTCAAATCTCTGAATTCATGCTGACACTGTCCTTCCTTCTGGAGGGGCTCTACTTTTGTTCCCCGTGGTCTCTGTGTGTGTTGTAAAGTAGCCACCACTCCAAGCTCACTCCTGTGTTGTACTACAATCCAAATACAAATTAGTCAACTGAACAGGAGATTGTAGTCCATTGCAGGGGTGAGCTTCGAGAGGTGGCTACTTTACAACACACAGAGACCATGGGGAACAAAAGTAGCCACCCTCCAGAAGGAAGGACACTGTCTCCATGAATTCAGAGATGATCATGCTGAAACTGTCCTTCCTTCTGGAAGGGCTCTACTTTTGTTCCCCAATGGTTCTTGTGTGTGTTGTAAAGTAGCCATCGCTCCACGTTCACTCCTGTGTTGTTCTACAATCCAAATACAAATTAATAAACCAAACGTGAAATTGTAGTACATCACGGGAGTCAGCCTGGATCGTGGCTACTTCACAACACAGATGAGGTTATTTTAGGTAGTGCTGACCAAAAACCTAGCAGTATTGGTTCCAAGTCTACAGATTACAATAACAAATGGCAACCTAGGGGTTATTGATGCTTTATATTGTTAGAGCTTACGATGACCACCACATATCATACAGTATATTAGTTTTGTAATTATTTTGCTATTTGAAAACATGGTTTCAGGTGGAATTTGTATTGCATGTGCAAAAAAATCAAGCTTTATTTGAGGTTGAGTTAAAAAGCAAGCGATTGTGCAGATATGAAAGGTATTGTGAAAGTGAAAGGTATCTTGACTGTTTGGTTAGGCTGTAGCATGTGAAGTATAAAACATTTACAGTGGGGAAAAAAGTATGTAAACCCCTTGGAATTAACAGGTTTTCTGCAGTAATTTGACATTAAACTGTGATCAGATCCTTATCTCAAGTCACAACAATAGATAAGCACAATGTGCTTAAGCTGATAACACACAAACAATTCTTATTTCTCGTGTCTTTATTGAACACACCCATTAAACATTCACAGTGCTGGGGGGAAAGTAAGTGAACCCATAGACTAATTACTTCAACAAAAGCTAGTTGGAGTCAGTAGCTTGCACACCTGCAGTCCATTGAATGAAATGAGTTTGCAGGTGTGGTTTAGAGCTACTTTCATTGATGTTCATAAGAAACATAAACTGATGTGAACCATGCCTCGTAAAAAGGAGCTCTCTGAAGATATACGATCGAGAGTAGTTGATCTGCATAAGCTTGGAATGGGATACAAAGCAAATCTCAACGTGTTCAGGCATCCATCAGGCAACAGATAGACAAATTGTCTATAAATGGAGACTGTTTAGTACTGTGGCTTCTCTTACTAGAAGTGGGCGCCCTGCCAAGATGACTCCCAAGGCACAACACAGAATCTTCAGTCAGGCAAAGAAGAACCGACGAGTAACAGCTAAAGGCTTAAAGACATCACTGGAACTGGCATACATCTCTCTACATGAGTGTACTATACCTATGTCTTTGAACAGGCAGGGTGTACATTGCAGAACACCACAGAGCAAGCCGCTGCTCTCCAAAAAAAAATTGCTTTGACCCTGAAGTTCGCCAAGAGCACCTTGGCAAACTGCAAAGCAAGTGGGAAAATGTTTTCTGGACTGATGAAACAAAAGTTGAATTGTTTCGGAAGAATACTCACCAGTATGTATGGCACAAAAAGGGCACAGCTTACCAATATCAAATTATCATCCCAGTGGTGAGGTATGGTAGAAGCAACTTCGCTGCCTCAGGGACTGGACCACTTGCCATCATCGAGGGGAAAATGAATTCCCAAGTTTACCAAAATATCCTACAGGATAATATCAGGGTGGCTGTCCTCCAGTTGAAGCTTAGTAGAAGTTGGATGATGCAGCAGGACAAGTACTGAAGTAATTCCACCACTGGAATTCAGTAAAAGGAAATGCACCTTTGGAGTGGCCCAGTGGCCCCATAGAGATGCTGTGGAATGACCTCGAGAGAGCCGTTTACATCAGACATCCTTGTCAGGCATCAGTCGTCTGAGCTAATACAATTTTGTGAAGAGGAATGGTCAAAAATTGCTCCTGAACGTTTTGCAGGTCTGATCTTGAGCTACTGAAAGTGCCTGTTTGAAGTCATTGCTGCCAAATAAGGTTCAATCAGCCAAGGGTTTACTTACTTTTTCCTCCAGCACTGTGAATATTTAATGGGTGTGTTCAATAAACACCTGAGAAATTAGAATTGTTTGTTTTATCAGCTTACAGGAGAACTATGGGCTCAGGGCTTTTCCCCATAGTTCTCCTTAGGGTAACGGGAGGACACAAACTAGCGTCCTCCCGTTACCCTAAGCTCAGTATACCGAGAGCTACAGCTCGCGGTATACTGAGACGCCGTAGCCGGAGCGGATCCCGACATCGATGTCGAGATCCGCCCAGCTGCGTGAGTGACAGCTGGCTCTGCCTATCTAGAGGCAGAGCCAGCTTTACCTGCCCCTCCCCCGTCCGTTCCGCCAGTCAGCGATGGCGGGCCGGGGCGGGGAGGATGGAATCCAGCCCCTCCCCTGTCACGGCAGAAAGCCGTGACAGGATCGAGAGGTGAGCGAACGCCGGTATATGTTCGTTCACCCCCCGATCTACTGATCCGAGCTGTGACAGTCTCATTGTCACAGATCGGCTAGAACTATTAGGTGAGTGAGAAGCACTCACTTCATAGTTCTCCTTTAAGCAATGTGAGGGGACTTTTTCAAAACTGCAGCAGACAGAATTTAGAGCAGTTGTGTATGGAAACCAATCAGCTTCTCTTTTCGGTCTGTTCATTTAAAGTGACATTAAACATTCAGATTTTTTAACATAAACCAATACTGTAATGTGTGCCTTACTGTAATCCATGGTCGTTTCCCTTCTCTTTGCTGCTCTTCCTTTTAAATCCTCATGTCTTCTCATGCTTGGGGAGAACTTCCTTTTGCAGCTCAGGGTCTCTTCCTGTAGTGCTGGCTCAGGTTACAAACCTATACACAGACACCGTGTATCCATTCCTGAGACAAGGCAGTCTGCTGCAAAACAGAAGTTCTGCAGAGCATGAGAACAGATACAGATTTAAAAGGAAGAGCAGCAAAGAGAAGGGAAACAACCATGGATTACAGTAAGGCACACATTACACTATTGTTTTATGTTAAAAAATTTGAGGGTTTAATGTCACTTTAAGCTTTGAAAATGAAAGATTGAGGCTGATTGGTTACTGTGGGCAACTGTTCCAAATTCTGTTTGCTGCAGTTTTGATAAATTCCCCCCATTGTGTTTGTCTATCGTTGTGACTTGAGTTGAGGATCAGATCACATTTTGTGGCAAATTAATGCAGAAAACTATTTAATTCCAAGGAGTTCACATACTTTTTCATGCAACTGTAAATTATATTTACAGCATTCAGAAAAAAAATATCAAACTAAGATGTATTCAAACATTTTGTAACTTTAATTATAATTATGTTTGTAATTAGGAGTGAATCAAAAGAAAATAATAAACGTGTACTGTATGTAGAAAAATATAAATCATTTTAGTTTTGAATAAAGTGGTGGAGGGAAATCTCCCCAAGCAGGATGCAGTTTACTGTAAAAACACAAGCCTTGTGAGATTGCACTCTGCTCCCTGTTTAGAGTGACACCACTGAATATTTTCCCTTTTAAATATGCAGTACATTAAACCAGAAACATCAGTTCCTACTCCATTTTCACTTACCTTCCTTGCTCCCATGCTGCCAGGCTCACTCTGTTGCATGGCCATAAGACACTTAAATGATCCTCCTGAATTGTGAAGGCCACATCTGGTCTCTGGCTGCACCTAGTTTCCAACATACTCTGGTGTGGTCCACAGTCCTACTCCCTAGTCCAGTCTTCAGTTCCTTCAGTATGGTCCAGACTCTTGTTCCAGCCTGCTCCAGAGTGGTTTGCAGTCCTGCTGCCTGTCCAGGTTGTTTCTCTAATAAGCTCCAGGCTCATGTTCCAGCCTGCTCTCGTGTGTGTTCTAAGTCCCTCTCCATTGCACAAATAAGGCCTATGTCACTCATAAGCTCCTGTACTTAACCATTTCTGCAAGTGTGGGTTAGCCCAAACCTCTGTGAGGGGGTTCCGGGTAAAACACCAGATGGCCCTGAGACTCCATGCCCTGGGTAATCACAGATCACCTGCTCACACCTGGGTCCACTATATTTACGAATGTGACACCCAGTAGAGATTAAAGTGCAACTAGCATCAGATGTTTTTTTTTTTTATGTTGAGTGCATGCATGCTAAGCAGTGTAGCAAGCACATGTATTTATTACCTCTCACAGGGGCCACAGTACTCTGCTGCAGAGGTGATACAATCATGTTAATTCTGGTACTTGTACAGTTCTTGGCTGTGTTTATAAATGTCTGACAAAGATCTGTCCCCTGATGCAGCCTGTCACCTTGTCACTTGCTACAAAGCTACAATGTTGTATCTCCTGATCAGTGGGGTAGTGGAGACTAGGTAAGGGCCCGTTCACACCAGTTGCAGTGCGTTCCTGCCCGATTCTGGCCAAAGTGCACTGCTTCGCATTGCGGCTGGCTCACTTTTTAGTGGGGCAGGAGGGGGCGTGGCGGCCATTGAAGTGAATGGCACCGTAGCCACGCCCTCTGGCCGCACTGCAATTGGCCGCACGTGATCGCAAGGCACATTGTGCCTGCGGTCCGGTGCGATCAAAATGCTGCAAGCAGTATTTTGATCGCACCGGACCAATGTGCCTTGCAATCACGTACGATTTTGATCGCATTGCGGTGCGATCAAAATGCTGCAAGCATCAAAATGCTGCAAGCAGTATTTTGATCGCACCGGACCACAGGCACAATGTGCCTTGCGATCCCATGCGGGCGGTCGCATTGCGGCCGGAGGGCGTGGCTACGGAGCTATTCACTTCAATGACCCGCCATGCCCCCTCCTGCCCCACTAAAAAGTGAGCCGGCCTCAATGCGAGGCAGTGCATTCTGGCCAGAAATAGGCCGGGACGCACTGCAACTGGTGCGAACGGGCCGTAAATGCCTGCAGCGGTCAAAACATTAAAATTGAATTTCCATAAGCTCTATTCCACTCCTAATAACCATATCGATCTAGAGGTTTGTAAACGTACTTATTGGAGATGCCCATAGGATGTACTTCCTCAATGCACTGACACAATTTCACTCAACCCAAAATGCACTTGTGTCTTGTGTCAGTTCTCACAGAGCCTGCCTTCTGAACCATAACTCAACGTCTGAACAATGTAACATTATAATTTATTGCTGGAAGCAATGCATGATATGTAGTCTTGAGAAATTGAGATTTGCTCACATGAAGCTGCAGGGAAAGTGATGCAAAGCACACTGGGATTCCAGGAAGTTGATCAAGTTTGATTGCATTACATACTAATACTTTGATTAGTAGTATGTATTCCTATTACAATGCTGTGTTATAACAGGATAGCATATGCTGTGACTTTAGATCTCCTTTAATAATAAAGGGACAATTTTCTTTGAAAAATTAAACCATTGCTGTCTATTGTGACCTGCTACAAGTATATTCATACAGACTTGAAAGTTCCGCTTTCAGACCTAATGTTTCAACAATATCCATACAAGCTCTTACACACCAATATTACGGATGCCGCTCAACCTACAGCTAGGCTTTTAGACTACAGTAAGATGTGCACACTCTGTGCACATGGCAGCCCAGGTGGCAAACAATTCTAGTTCCGAGCATTGCAAAGCACCCACTTGATTACTGTAATATACTGTAATTGTTGTAATTATTATAATTGCACAATAGAGACATTTATTATATTTAAATTACCTGAAACGTCTGTCTGATGCTTTTCAGCCAAAGGTCCCATCTATGTGCAGTTTAAACTCACTAAATCATCATTGTATAATATACATGTTTATAATGACAATAACAATGTAAACAACCAATTTCCAATAATAGAAGGGTATTCCAGGAGCAAGGAGGGGAATTTATCAAAACTTTAGCAGACAAAAACTGGCACAGCCCTGCATATCAACCAACCAGCTTGTATCTTTCTTTTTCAAAACTTATTTGAACAAACTGAAGAGAGAAGCTGATTGGTTACTATGGACAACTGCTCAAGATTCCGTGTGCTCCAGTTTTAATAAATTCCTCCAGAGGCATTATATGGTGCTGAGTTGCAAAACGTGCAGCACTTGCCCTTAACAACCACCTTCTACTCCATTTGAAAAATTGAAGCTGATTATATGCTTAGACAACTGCTCTAGTGTGCTTAGCCCTGTTTAAGCAAGTTAACCCATAAACTGTGAATGTATAAAAGGTGTCAAATGATGCTATGCAGCATACAACTGAGCTTTCCATGGTTCTGAATACGCAGCACTGCTCACATACAATTCTGTAAAGTGACCACAAGAGGGCAGTCGTGTATAGAATAGTGTAAAATAGTTTGTTGCAGAATTAAAGGGTTCTGAAAGGAACGGCACAAGACTGATGATTCAGTTTACTTGTGATCCCTTTGTTAGCCTGAACAATATGAAGTCAGTTGAAAAAGATAACCCTTTTGCCATGACATTAATCTCACTCTCAATCAATGCTTCAGGTGAAAAACAGTAGTTTTGGGGATTAAGTTAAGTTGCTCTGTATTCTCTGGATAGAAGAATCTAGTCCACATGGAAAATCCATTGACTGCTCACAGGCAGTATAAGCTGCAAACACTTTTAATATGCTATTTGAAGCTGCAGACAGTAGAAGTGACGTGCTGGCTGTACAGAACCTGTCCTGCTACCTGGGAAATATTGGGTAAGTCTCTTTCTGAGGTCTATTTACAGGCAACTAATGATTTATACAGATACAGGGTAACAATCTCATGTATTATGCAATATATTTGCCGGCTTGTAGTATTTCAAGTTTAAAATGAAGATTGTAGAATATTGAATGGGGATTTTGCAAGTCCGTTTTTTGTAAACATATTTTGATCTATTTGCTTAATTTATTGTGAAAAGTATGAACTCAATCTGTGATGGTCAGTTTGAAATGCCAAACTGTTTAATAATCAAGGGGACTATTGTGTAAATAAATCCTAGAGGACGTTTTCATGTCTTTGCAGCATAGCCTTTTGTATTTGTCCTGCAATCAATCAGTCAGCCTGGCATGTCTTTTCTGCAAAGGAATTAAAAATGTTACTTTTACTAAACAGTAGCTGTTGGTGAAGATCTGTACTATAAATTGGATGTGCTTCATTTACTCAGGCAGTAGGTATACAAGTTCTGTCTGAAGTTTTTATAATGCTTTGAATTGTTTTCCCACATTATAAAAGAAAAACTGGGTTTACTGATTTTCTGTGTATATCACTTAGTACCCATACTTTATGACTCCACAGATGTGGCAATAGTTATAGTCCCTTAGCTAAGACATCTTTGTAGCATCTGATTCTTCAGTTGTGGTATTATGTTAAAAAGAAATAAAGAAAAGTTTGTAGAACTCTGAAATTTGGAGGTTCAAAACAAAATAGTCTTTATAGAGCACAACAAATGCACGTTCACTCATAAATGACTCCAGTCAGCTCCTCTCTGTGTGCAGATTTCAGGCACTTTGTTTCATGCCACTAAAGGCTACTCCAGACTATAGATCTAATCACTGGCATTTGCATGGACCCATTGGCTCCAATAGAGTTGCATCCAGAGGAATAGCCGTACGGATCTGAATGCAGCATTTTTTTGTACCTGGCTGCATGAGCCCTTATAGGACTAGAAACATTGGTAATGTAGCTAATAACATTGAAAATCACAAGACAATCACAACAACATTTGATTTGAATAAAC
Source organism: Nanorana parkeri (assembly GCF_000935625.1). Lineage (NCBI taxonomy): Eukaryota > Metazoa > Chordata > Amphibia > Anura > Dicroglossidae > Nanorana > Nanorana parkeri. Next base: position 808,507 of record NW_017306946.1, on the reverse strand, counting down.
ATTCTGTGTTGACCATTAAATACCCCAAGAAATATGTTTTCTAAAAAAAAATAGACATTTGCCAGTTGTGCTGTGTGTGTGGACACTTAGATATAGCTCACTTAGATATAGGGTTACCTAAATAATGGTCACTTAGATATCTGTCACCTAAATATAGGTCAAAAAAGAACTTCTTTCTTTTCTGTTTATTCTAGTTTGTGTAGCTGGGGCTCTGGGGCATCAAGATATCCCCACCTATAGAAGCATTTTTACATTTCTGGTGCTGTCAACTATTAATCTCATTCTTTGTTGATTGACAAAACCTGAACTTTGCCTTCAGCAGATAGCACATGCTCATATGTTTTAGTCACATGAGTGGTACAGGAAGGTGCCCAGAGTAGCATGTCCAGTTTAAGAAAGTATTTTAAACACGTTTACTATTTTCTTTTTTTAATCTATATATACAAACAACTCTTAAATTGGACCAGAAATTGCAAGCAAAGTTTATTCATTCCCCTTTACGCTGCTTCAACCTGGCCAGAGTCTTGCAGTTAGGAATAACTTGACACAGAAAGCTAGATTCTGAATGAAGAATGTACTTTACATGGCAGCCCCAATGGGTACTTTTTTCTAATGCAGATATCAAGCAAGTGCAACATATGGGTTAACAGGTTTCATATCTTGTGTGCCCCCCTCCCAATCTCCATATGAACTGTTTGACAGTGTTTGAGATGTGTCATCACTGTCGGATATTATTATGCTGGTCATAAACTAGGCAATTTCAACCATTTTCTGCTACATAAACATTCTTTATGCTAGTAAACGGGTGCTCGTTGGTCTGTGACATGACTGTGGATTGGTGGAAGTATATAATGTACAATACAGTGTACAGTGCAGAACGGTGTGAGGTATGAAAAATACAGCACAGTGTGCAGAGTAGAGCCACACAGTAGATTAAACATAAAGCACACTGTACAAACTGTAACTTTGTAAAGTATAAAACATACCACCTAACAAAAGAGTTGCACGCCTTTTCATGCTAAAAGGGCTCAATGAAAAGTACCATTCCCAACTGGGGATTTGAAAGTGGAAGATGTACAGAGGTGTTATCAAATTGTATTGTGTGTGTGTTCTTCAACAGTAATGTGCATGTGGCCACCCTCTGCTCAATAGTCTGTTTTATATTTTTCAAAGCAGTCATAGCACGCTGCAATCTAAGGACTCTCTGTGCATCATCTGATTCCCACAGGATAGAGCGGATATTTCAGAGGGATATGGAATGAAGGACTTATTTTCACAGGCTGTCACAGATATGCTCTGCACAACGTACTGTGGCTTTTTGCACTCTCCACACATCTCTAGTATTGTTCTAGGATTTACCAACTAAAACAGCTTGAGTGACAAATGGGGGAAGTAAACAATTAGCTGGGAAAGTGTAACAAAAGAACTTTCTACAATAAGTGACCAGAATTGTCATTTTTATATAGGATATTTCACAAGTAAAGCGATATTATCCTCCTTTCCTATTGGGTCACTTAGAGAGTCTGGCACTCCTTGCCCTGACAACATAGTACAACTGTGTTCTTTGGTATGGACATTTGGTGCAAGTCTGTAGTATATATTCTTTATTTATTCTTTCAAATATCAGTAAAAACTATTTTTGTGCCTGGTCATTCTGTTATTCCTTCAGCAACAGATTTGGAAAGGTGGAAACTGGCCAAAATTTAGACATAAAGTAAGGAACGTGCAACTACTGGGCATCTGAGGTCAAAGATATTGGGATTCTGAGTGGGACTTGAGGTGTATTATGGGAGTTTTAGTCTGTGTTTGCAGTGAGCTATTTCAGCACATTCTCTATACCTCTGCCGTTAATTGAGAAACGGTCCTCTGTGTCTGAAATTGGTACTTAAGGAACAGCTGAGAAGGTAACCTCTGTGTCCAGACCATGATCTGGGGAGTTAGAAGTGTCTCTGTATCTGAGGGAAAAATCATGTCCAACTATGTGTCTGCTAAGTCAGGGCTGGACAAATCCCAGGAGCCAGATAGACAATGCTCCTTAAATATTACACCTGGCACCCAACTTTTGAGATTTTCTCTAGTTGTTGTCAATGGAGCCGCCTCCTAAAAAGACATCCTTCTGGCTCCTAGATTGGACAGACTGGATCCTGAATTCCATATTTATTTGTGCATCTCTGTGCTAAATCATTGGGGTGCTTCTTTTATATGGGGAAGGGTTAGAGCAATCATCAGGTTTTTATTGATGCCCGTGACTCCTGATTTTTCCCCTTGCTCCATTTCAGGAGGTTTCTACATTACAAAGTGAGACCAATCAGTATTACAACTTGTCATTATTGCAGAAACACTGTCTATTGTGGCAGAAACAATGCAATACAGAGACACTACACAGAGTGACAGAGAAGAATTACTGTGTAGTTAAAGAGGAAATCATATGATACATAATGAGTACAGTAATTACAAGCAGAGATTCTCTGAAAATTCAAGCAGCACTTTCTCTTCCTGGTCATGTCATTCCAGCTAGTGCTACATCTTGATCAAGTGCGATTGGATGCACCATCCAAGGGCATGCCATCCGTCGTTATCACTTCAAGCACCAGTCTATTATTTGAATGTCTAATACTATCAGGAGTGCAGCTTCATATATGAACTGAATCAAGTGCTACATCCTGCACATAGACTTTATGAGTTGATTTACTAAAGACACACAGGTTCTTCTCTTTGCAAGGGAATTTTTTACTTTAAAAGGGAATTTTTTATTAATTTACCAGCCCCCACTTTACATTTCACAATCTTCCCTGCATAGCTTTGCAGTAAGGGGAACAGGAACTACACAATGATGATTCTGTAGCACAGTCTAGCCAATGCTATGATTCATTTCAAGTTGACCTATCTACTCCAATGTGAATTAACTTTAGTGGTTTGTTTGCCAAGTGGTACCGTAAGGGGGACATTTTGTGATTTGAACTGGCTTAACGGGTTTGGTTGGGTGTTTGTATTATGTTAAAGAATGTTGTAAACTATACTGTACATGCTTTGCAGCCATTTGTATAGAGTTGCTTTCACTCCTTGTATACATATATGGTTAGCGCTGGAAACATAGTTGCTATGTTGTGAGCTGCACTTATTACATATTCTATGATTTTTTTTCCATCTAAAAGTATTGACATTAGCTTGAATACATGTGCACCTTAATGTTGAAATCCAAGCAAACGTCTAAATGCACAGTTGAAATACATATATGAAAAAATGTGTTTCTGTCCATCCAGTCCCGAGATGTACACATCTGGGTCAGGTAGCAGAGCAAGGCTGGTGACCTGATTTGTCTCTACTGCATTTAAATAATACAATGAGGCCAACCCTCTGCATGACAAAATCTGCATGGTTTGTGACAAGTTGAAGGTTAGCCTGCAGCTTTCTGGAAATTTTTAGCTTTCCTGAGTAATACCTAGCTGCACCTCAATTTCCAGGCTGAGCTAGTTCCTGTCACAGACTCACCCGCCGCGTCCCTCCGGTGCAGCGGCGCGTCATCCCCTCCGTGACTTCACGCCGGGCTCCTCCCACCGACCGCGACTCCTCCTCAAATTCACAGGTGAGTCACTCTATCGTTGTGGAACGTCGAGCGAGGACCATGTGCGCTCTACTGACCTCAAACAGCCTGTCTAAGGATCTCCTGACCGCAGACTGACATCCAGGGACACGGCAGCATTGGTTACTGCTGCAGCTAGCTCAAACGCTATCCCACCTACTTGAGCTAGCCTGCTTGAGACCCAACACCGGAACCGCAAGTACACTGGGGAATATTCCCATACCTTAGTTGCTACTTCATCCAAGTTTAGTGGAAACTCTCTGTATCACAAAGAACTGTGCCTGTTACTAGGACTATTCATTGTTATCACTATTGTAGAAAGTCCTGTACCTAGTATCTAGCTCATATCAGAACCGCAACTACAAGGGGGTCTCTCCTCCGTACCTTAGTTGCTACTTCAACTACATTGTGTGGAAACTCTCTCTGTTGTGTGGGAAACTTGTCATGCATGCTATAAAAATAAGTTACTGTCACTGGGGAACAAGAGACTGTATCTAAGATCTAAACCATTCACCTGCAGACTGCAACTGCATGTAAGTGTTCGTCCTGACACACAGGTTGAGGGAATCCTTACTCCCCTGTCCGCTAACATTAGTGTGTATGATACCGGGAGTCCCGGGAGCACTAGAGACTGCCCTGTTGTAGTGAACCCACTTGGGAAACTACAAATCCCATCACACTGCCACATTATAAAAATACTGCTATCCAACCTAGCATCCGCCCAAAAATACACTAAGTAGGCCAGGGTATATGATGTGTACCGCTTCCCTATCGCACTGAGTCTACTTGGGAACCGTCCACTGATCACCCCTTTAAAGGAGTAACAGGAACCAGTTCCGCAGCTGCGATCCAGAAAACATTATTCCTTGAAAGAGCCGTGACAGTTCCTTCTTACATTTTCTGGAACTTAGTGGAGTGTTCCTGCTAGCAAGCAGGGATGGTTGGGCAGGCAGCCTTTGTTCACTCATGGACACACCTCCATAGGAAAGCTAGAAAGCCTAAGAGCCCTCCTGGTTGGGGGCTGTTTTGTTGCTGCAACTGGACAAGGGGATTCTGTGGACCAGCTGGAAGGTGCCAAACTGTGGTGTCCACTCCATTTGATACCCCGGAGGTCACCCTCCCTACGGACTGGCTAGTTCTGCTTGCTGACTCGCAGATTACTAACCTGGTGGACTGGATTCCTCACATAGTGGACAGCTCACTGATTCCCCTTTACTGGCTTCATTATTGGATCATCTCCTGTAGGCTGAAACAGCCACAACACTCTGGAGTCCTGGAATAGGACATATACACCCAGTTCTAGACCCAAAGTACCTTTAGCTGCTTTGTTGTTATTAATTCCTTTGATGTGGAACTGTAACACGTGTCTGCAATGCAGTTAGTACTCTCCTGCCATTAGCTGGAAAGATGATCTCGGTGCTTACTTTGTTGTCTCTTTTCCAGCTCTCTCTGGGCTACAGAACCACTCCCCCCTGAGATAAAGAGGGAGTGTTCTGTAGTCCCAACATATTTTCTGTCCTAGGGTGACAATGCTGCTTCTCCATAGATATGTAGATAGCTTTGTTACCTTAGGACATTTACTTACAGCATCACCAGGTTACAATGAAGTGAAAGAAGCAAGAAAAAGAGACTGGTTAGCTGCAATATATTACATTTTGATCTTGGGTTAGATAAGCTTTACATTTTTGTACTATATTTTCCAGACTTTCGTTAGACGATAGTTTTGTATCTATCATGGGTGCACCTCTTTATAAAAATTAAAAATGAAAGGTAAAAATACAATCTTCAACTGAATACCAAAGATATTCTTAAGAGTTGTTATTAAAATGCTAAGTGGTTCTGTTGAAATAGCAGCAAGGTTTAGAAGCAGGGTATTTTATAAAGACATCTAGCTCACAAAAGAGCTCTCTAATGAGGTGTGATGATTGAAATGACTCACTTTTACATAGCAAATCTCAACAAGGTTATGCTTCATATAAGACAAATCTCTAATAATTCCCACTATGATAATCATTTTATTTTTTCTCCTTGAATATGTATTACCAGTTTAAATAGTTACAGTTTTTAGGAAAACCAGTGCTAAAAAATATGCAGACAGCAATAGCAATTGTCCTCCTTAAAGTGAAACTAAACTCAGGAGTTAAAGAAGAACTTTACCCATATCTTCAAAATAACAACAAAGGCACCTTTAGAAACATTTAATAATGGCAAACTTATAGATAATCGCAGGGTTTGCGAACCTTGTTTTTCTTTTCTTTCCCATTCTTCTCACAGTAGCCATTTTTACTAAGGGCAGATGATAACATCTCCCTTTACTTCCTGGAACTCTGGCACATATGACCATGCACATCATCTCAGAGGAGGAAAGTGTCCTTCCCTGAGGCCTTGTGAGATTACAGATGAGATTTCCCAGCAATGCACTGCTGATGTAAACCTCCCAGGTGCAATGCTTGGGCACATTACATCACTTTTGCCAAAGAGGACCAGGAAGTAGAAAACAAGAAATTGTAAGTAAAATGAAAATATGTTAAACTAATGAATATAAGATGTTTTCATATCAGCATGCAGAGCTGTATGCTGCAGTGATTTGAAGGGGGTAAGGGTCCACTTTAAATCCTTAAAATGCATTCAAGTGCCTTAACTATTAACAATAGTGTACCCTATTTGTGTATCACTCGCTTTAGATCCAATCATCTCTGAATTCATGGAGACATTGCCCTTACTTCTGGAGGGTGGTTACTTTTGTTCCCCATGGTCTCTGTGTGTGTTGTAAAGTAGCCACCTCTCTAAGCTCACTCCTGCAATGGACTACAATCTCCCGTTTAGTTGACTAATTTGTACTGAGATTGTAGTACATCACAGGAATGAGCTTGGAGGGGTGGCTACTTTAAAACACACAGGGACCATGGAGAACAAGAGTAGCCACCCTCCGGAAGGAAGGACGGTGTCAGCATGAATTCAGAGATTATTTGAAAATCTACAGCCGAGTGATACACAAAGAAGCTAAATTTTTTTGTTAATAGGTACTTAAATGCATTTTTAAGATTTAACTCTTGAGTTTAGTGTCAGTTTAAAGTGTATTTGCACTTTTGCAGCCAAATTGGGATAACACCTTCTTTATATTTATTACATGTTCCCATTCACATAACATAACTTTACATTAAAAAAACATTAAAAATTGTGGCTACCTTTTTAGATGCTCTTTGTTGAAAATTCCAGGACTAAAAAATACAGTTTAGTTTCCCTGTTTATGAAGGAGCAGAACAATTGTCTTTGCCATTATTAATCCGGGTTATAGTATAATGTCACTCTTTGTTATGATTAAAGTAGAATTAAAGTCTCTTCTTTTTTGGCATATATTTACTGCTAGCGAGCAGGAAATATATGCCCCATGATTTAAAAAAATAAATACGTAGGCAAATACCTAATTAATTGGAGACACACTTTGTAGAAAATAAGCATACAGTATCACAACTGACATTTGTGGCAATTAATTTTGTAGCAAAACCTAGGAAATGTTTAAAGGAGAACTATGGGGTTAGGGCTTTTCCCCATAGTTCTCCTTAGGGTAACGGGAGGACACAAACTAGCGTCCTCCCGTCACCCTAAACTCAGTAGCTCGCGGTATACTGAGACGCCGCAGCTGAAGCGGATCCCGACAATTATATCTGTATCCGCCCAGCTGTGTGAGTGACAGCTGACTCTGCCTATCTAGAGGCAGAGCCAGCTGTACCCGCCCCCTCCCCCGTCCTTTCCGCCAGTCAGACCTGGAGGATCGGAGCGGGGAGGGGGGAATCCAGCCACTCCCCTGTCACGGCAGAGAGCCGTGACAGGATCGAGAAGTGAGTGAACGCCGGTATGTGATCGCTCACTTCCCAATCTACTGAGCGGACCTGTGATAGTCTCATTGCCACAGGTCGTGCTTTTCACTCACCTCATAGTTCTCCTTTAAATAGGAAATTATTACTTAAGACAAGGGAGGTCAAGTGGATCTTTGATCTAAATATGCTACAGTTGAAATGTTTTAATGTAGATTTGGATCAGCATCTATTTTCTTAATTGACACTATGTTAATCCCACAGATGAAAACCATGTATTTGGAGAATTATCCTGTTTTGTTCCTTTTCAGATATCCCTCCTAACCCCCCTAATATTGTATTGTTAACTGTATTGTCTTCCTCCATTTTGTAAAGTGATGCACTAACTGTTGGCGCTACACAAATCCTGTATAATAATAATAAAAGAAAGTTTTCAGATGCAAGAATTAAAAGATTGCCATTAGTAAATATATTTCTGGTACTTGAGAGGCTATACGTGAAATGTGTGAACAAAGTTGTATTGTTTCTAATAGGCTTGATAAAGGACTATGTGAAGTCCAAAACTGTTGTCTTGATGTAATGATCTTGTGATGATATTGTAACTGGAATGAATATAAGTGGTATCCACTGTTCAGCAACCTATAAAATAAACACAATGAAAATTAAACCAAAGATAAAACTAAAACCTGTTACCCCAATCACTTCAAACTCATAAAAATAAATGTAAATCAAAATCACAATTAAGTCTGTGAGTTCAAACAATCTATCTAATAAACTTCACATTTTTTTTAGGCTAGTTCCCTTTTCAACTTACATGTCAGCTGTGTATTTGATGAAGCGACCAAAAAGTTAGGCCAAAACATAACACCCAAAAGCAAACATAAATAAGCATGAATAAGTAAAGTGACGCCAACTAAACATAGCCACAACCCCATACAAAGATACAGGAGGAAATACAAACCCAGGGTATACAAAGCGAGTAAACCTAGGGAGCAGGGCAAGATGAGGGGGGCCAAGGGACAAGGCATCAGGGTACAGGCGAGTAACAGGTCTCAGGACTGGAAGTAGGTAACAGGACTCAGGACTGGGGACTCTGGATTCACTGGAAACAGGATACTGAGCCATCGTCCTAGCTGCAGGGAGGGTTTAAATACCCTCCCAGGCAGCACCAGGTGATGGCTAAGTGCTGGCAGCTGGGAGACACCCGCAGGTGAGCACTGGAGCTCCAGATTCCAAAAAAGTCCACCCACGTCACGTCCAAGGGCGCAGAAAGCCCACGTGGCCGCCAAGCCCACCATTCGCCCCACGGCCAAGGCCCAGG